>NW_028321557.1:0-23830 GCF_062004578.1 Staurois parvus | reverse complement strand
GAGGGGTACAGTATAGGGGGTGGTGGGGTACATGGGGAGGGGTACAGTATAGGGGGTGGTGGGGTACATGGGGGGGGTACATGGGAAGGGGAGGGGTACAGTATAGGGGGTGGTGGGGTACATGGGGAGGGGTACAGTATAGGGGGTGGTGGGGTACATGGGGGGGGGGTACATGGGGAGGGGTACAGTATAGGGGGTGGTGGGGTACATGGGGGGGGGGTACATGGGGAGGGGGAGGGGTACAGTATAGGGGGTGGTGGGGTACATGAGGGGGGGGGTACATGGGGAGGGGTACAGTATAGGGGGTGGTGGGGTACATGGGGGGGGTACATGGGAAGGGGAGGGGTACAGTATAGGGGGTGGTGGGGTACATGGGGAGGGGTACAGTATAGGGGGTGGTGGGGTACATGGGGAGGGGGAGGGGTACAGTATAGGGGGTGGTGGGGTACATGGGAAGGGGGAGGGGTACAGTATAGGGGTGGTGGGGTACAATGGAGAGTTTAATGGGTACAGAGGGGGAGATGTATATAGAGGGGGTTGTGGGTTCTATTATAGGGGGCGGGTAATGAGGTTGCTAAGGGAACATATGGGGGGGGTTTGTAAAAAATGTGTGGAAGTACAGTAGAGGGGTTGGGGTACGTAAGGGGTACGGTTGAAGGGTTGAGGTATGTGGGGGCTACGGAAGAGGGGTTGGGGGTATGGTTGAAGGGTTGGGGTACGGTAGAGGGGTTGGGGTACAGTAGAGATTCGTAGGGGTACGTGGGGGGTACGGTAGAGGGGTGGGGGTACGTGGGGGGTACGGTAGAGGGGTTGGGGTATGTGGGGAGCACGGTAGAGGGGTTGGGGTACGTGGGGGTACGGTAGAGGGGTTGGGGTACGGATGAGGGGTTGGGGTACGTGGGGGGGGTACGGATGAGGGGTTGGGGTACGTGGGGGGGGTACGGATGAGGGGTTGGGGTAGAGGGGTTGGGGTACGTGGAGGGGTACGGTAGAGGGGTTGGGGTACGTGGGGGGGTACGGCAGAGGGGTTGGGGTACGTGGGGGGGTACGGTAGAGGGGTTGGGGTACGTGGGGGGGTAGGGTAGAGGGGTTGGGGTACGTGGGGGGGTACGGTAGAGGGGTTGGGGTACGGTAGAGGGGTTGGGGTACGTGGGGGGGGTACGGTAGAGGGGTTGGGGTACGTGGGGGGGTACGGTAGAGGGGTTGGGGTACAGTAGAGGGGTTGGGGTACGTGGGGGGGTACGGTAGAGGGGTTGGGGTACGTGGGGGGGGGGTACGGTAGAGGGGTTGGGGTACGTGGGGGGGGTACGGTAGAGGGGTTGGGGTACGTGGGGTTGGGGTACGGTAGAGGGGTTGGGGTACGTGGGGTTGGGGTACGGGGGGTTGGGGTACGGTAGAGGGGTTGGGGTATGTGGGGGGTACGGTAGAGGGGTTGGGGTACGGTAGAGGGGTTGGGGTACGTGGGGGGTACGGTAGAGGGGTTGGGGTACGGTAGAGGGGTTGGGGTACGTGGGGGGTACGGTAGAGGGGTTGGGGTACGTGGGGGGGGGGTACGGTAGAGGGGTTGGGGTACGTGGGGGGGTACGGTAGAGGGGTTGGGGTACGTGGGGGGGTACGGTAGAGGGGTTGGGGTACGTGGGGGGGGTACGGTAGAGGGGTTGGGGTACGTGGGGTTGGGGTACGTGGGGTTGGGGTACGGTAGAGGGGTTGGGGTACGGTAGAGGGGTTGGGGTACGGTAGAGGGGTTGGGGTACGGTAGAGGGGTTGGGGTACGTGGGGGTACGGTAGAGGGGTGGGGGTACGGTGGAGGGGTGGGGGTACGTTAGGGGGTACGGTTGAGGGGTGGGGGTACGGTAGAGGGGTTGGGGTACGTGGGGGGTACGGTAGAGATTTGTAGGGGTACGGTAGAGGGATTGGGGTACGGTAGAGGGGTTGGGGTACGTGGGGGGTACGGTAGAGGGGTTGGGGGTATGGTTGGGGGTACGGTAGAGGGGTTGGGGTATGGTTGGGGGTACGGTAGAGGGGTTGGGGTACGTGGGGGTATGGTTGGGGGTACGGTAGAGGGGTTGGGGTACGTGGGGGTATGGTTGGGGGTACAGTAGAGGGGTTGGGGTACGGTAGAGGGGTACGGTAGAGGGGTTGGGGTACGTGGGGGGGGTATGGTTGAGGGGTTGGGGTACGTGGGGTTGGGGTACGGTAGAGGGGTTGGGGTACGGTAGAGGGGTTGGGGTACGGTAGAGGGGTTGGGGTACGGTAGAGGGGTTGGGGTACGTGGGGGTACGGTAGAGGGGTGGGGGTACGGTGGAGGGGTGGGGGTACGTTAGGGGGTACGGTTGAGGGGTGGGGGTACGGTAGAGGGGTTGGGGTACGTGGGGGGTACGGTAGAGATTTGTAGGGGTACGGTAGAGGGATTGGGGTACGGTAGAGGGGTTGGGGTACGTGGGGGGTACGGTAGAGGGGTTGGGGGTATGGTTGGGGGTACGGTAGAGGGGTTGGGGTATGGTTGGGGGTACGGTAGAGGGGTTGGGGTACGTGGGGGTATGGTTGGGGGTACGGTAGAGGGGTTGGGGTACGTGGGGGTATGGTTGGGGGTACAGTAGAGGGGTTGGGGTACGGTAGAGGGGTACGGTAGAGGGGTTGGGGTACGTGGGGGGGGTATGGTTGAGGGGTTGGGGTACGTGGGGGGGGGGGTATGGTTGAGGGGTTGGGGTACGTGGGGGGGGGTATGGTTGAGGGGTTGGGGTACGTGGGGGGGGTATGGTTGAGGGGTTGGGGTACGTGGGGGGGTACGGTAGAGGGGTTGGGGTACGTGGGGGGGTACGGTAGGGGGGTTGGGGTACGGTAGAGGGGTTGGGGTACGTGGGGGGGTACGGTAGATTGGTTGGGGTACGTGGGGGGGTACGGTAGATTGGTTGGGGTACGTGGGGGGGTACGGTAGAGGGGTTGGGGTACGTGGGGGGGTACGGTAGATTGGTTGGGGTACGTGGGGGGTACGGTAGAGGGGTTGGGGTACGTGGGGGGTACGGTAGAGGGGTTGGGGTATGTGGGGGGTAACGGTAGAAGGGTTGGGGTATGTGGGGGGTACGGTAGAGGGGTGGGGGTACGGTAGAGGGGTGGGGGTACGGTAGAGGGGTGGGGGTATGTGGGGGGGTACGGTAGAGGGGTGGGGGTATGTGGGGGGGTACGGTAGAGGGGTTGGGGTATGTGGGGGGTACGGTAGAGGGGTTGGGGTACGGTAGAGGGGTTGGGGTACGGTAGAGGGGTTGGGGTACGGTAGAGGGGTAGGGGTACGGTAGAGGGGTACGGTAGAGGGGTTGGGGTACGGTAGAGGGGTTGGGGTACGGTAGAGGGGTACGGTAGAGGGGTTGAGGTACGTGGGGGGGTACGGTAGAGGGGTTGAGGTACGTGGGGGGGTACGGTAGAGGGGTTGAGGTACGTGGGGGGGTACGGTAGAGGGGTTGAGGTACGTGGGGGGGTACGGTAGAGGGGTTGAGGTACGTGGGGGGGGGTACGGTAGAGGGGTTGAGGTACGTGGGGGGGGGTACGGTAGAGGGGTTGAGGTACGTGGGGGGGTACGGTAGAGGGGTTGAGGTACGTGGGGGGTACGGTAGAGGGGTTGAGGTACGTGGGGGGTACGGTAGAGGGGTAGGGGTACGGTAGAGGGGTTGGGGTATGTGGGGGGGGTACGGTAGAGGGGTTGGGTACGTGGGGGGGTACGGTAGAGGGGTTGGGGTACGGTAGAGGGGTACGGTAGAGGGGTACGGTAGAGGGGTTGAGGTACGTGGGGGGGTACGGTAGAGGGGTTGAGGTACGTGGGGGGGTACGGTAGAGGGGTTGAGGTACGTGGGGGGGTACGGTAGAGGGGTTGAGGTACGTGGGGGGGTACGGTAGAGGGGTTGTAGGCGTATGTTGGGGTAGATGGGATTGGACCATTGTGGTGGCTGTGAAGGGCGAGGCTTCGGTGGGGTAATTTGATAGAAGAGAGGCAAAGGGTGGGGGGTTGTGGGTTCTATTATAGGGGGCGGGTAATGAGGTTGCTAAGGGAACATATGGGGGGGGTGTTGTGAAAAGGAATGTGTAGAAGTACAGTAGAAGGGTTGGGATATGTAGGGGGTAGGTATCCGTATCGGGTTAGTGCGGGGCATGTGAATGTATGGGGGGGCAGGTATCTGTATTGGGGGGGGTAGGTATCTGTATTGGGGGGGTAGTAGGTATCTGTATCGGGGTGGGGGGGGTAGATGTCTGGGGGGGTAGGTACCCATAGTAACCCATGGTGGGTTGTGTCTTCCAGGCGATCCAGGAGGGGGGTAGATATCTGTATCGGGTTGATGGGGTGTAAATATCTGGGGGGTGTAGGTATCTGTATCAGGGTGGGGGGTGTAAATATCTGGGGGGTGTAGGTATCGGGGGGGGGGGGGGTAGGTATCTGTATTGGGGTGGGGGGGTAGATGTCTAGGGGGTAGGTATCTGTATCGGGGTGGGGGGTAGATGTTTGGGGTGGGGGGGGGGGTAGATGTCTGGCGGGTAGGTATCCATAGTAACCCATGGTGGGTTGTGTCTTCCAGGCGATCCAGGAGGGGGGTAGTTATCTGTATCAGGTTGATGGGGTGCAAATATCTGGGGGGTGTAGGTATCGGGTTGGTGTGAAGTAAATATCTAGAGGGGGTGGTATCTGTATCGGGGTGGGGGGGTAGGTACCCATAGTAACACATGGTGGGTTGTGTCTTCCAGGCGATCCAGGAGGGGGGTAGATATCTGTATCGGGTTGGTGTGGTGTAAATATCGGGGGGGGTAGGTATCTGTATCGGGGGGGGTAGATGTTTGGGGGGGGGTAGGTACCCATAGTAACCCATGGCGGGTTGTGTCTTCCAGGCGATCCAAAAGGGGGGTAGGTATCTGTATCGGGGTGGGGGGGTAGATGTCTGGGGGGGTAGGTACCCAAAGTAACCCATGGCGGGTTGTGTCTTCCAGGCGATCCAGGAGGGGGGTAGATATCTGTATTGGGGTGGGGGGGTAGATGTCTGGGGGGTAGGTACCCATAGTAACCGATGGTGGGTTGTGTCTTCCAGGCGATCCAGGAGGGGGGCAGATATCTGTATCGGGTTGGTGTGGTGTAAATATCTGGGGGGGGGGGGGTAGATGTCTGGGGAGGTAGGTACCCATAGTAACCCATGGTGGGTTGTGTCTTGCAGACGATCCAGGAGGGGGGTAGATATCTGTGTCGGGTTGGTGGGGTGTAAATATCCGGGGGGGGGTAGGTATCTGTATTGGGGTGGGGGGGTAGATGTCTGTATCGGGTTGGTGTGGTGTAAATATCGGGGGGGGGGGGGGTAGGTATCTGTATTGGGGTGGGGGGGGTAGATGTTTGGGGTGGGGGGGTAGATGTCTGGGGGGTAGGTACCCATAGTAACCATGGCGGGTTGTGTCTTCCAGGCGATCCAGGAGGGGGGTAGATATCTGTATTGGGGTGGGGGGGTAGGTATCTGTATTGGGGTGGGGGGGTAGATGTCTGGGGGGTAGGTACCCATAGTAACCATGGTGGGTTGTGTCATCCAGGAGGGGGGTAGATATCTGTATCGGGTTGGTGTGGTGTAAATATCTGGGAGGGGGGGTAGGTACATGTCTGGGGTGGGGGGGTAGATGTCTGGGAGGTAGGTAGGTATCTGTATTGAGGTGGGGGGGTAGATGTCTGGGGTGGGGGGGGGGTACATGTCTGGGAGGTAGGTACCCATAGTAACCATGGTGGGTTGTGTCTTGCAGGCGATCCAGGAGGGGGGTAGATACCTGTATCGGGTTGGTGGGGTGTAAATATAGGGGGGGGGGTAGGTATCTGTATTGGGGGGGCTAGATGTCTGGGGTGGGGGGGTAGATGTCTGGGGGGGGGTAGGTATCTGTATTGGGGTGGGAGGGTAGATGTCTGGGAGGTAGGTATCTGTATTGAGGTGGGGGGGTAGATGTCTGGGGTGGGGGGGGGTACATGTCTGGGAGGTAGGTACCCATAGTAACCATGGTGGGTTGTGTCTTGCAGGCGATCCAGGAGGGGGGTAGATATCTGTATCGGGTTAGTGTGGTGTAAATATCGGGGTGGGGGGGGTAGGTATCTGTATTGGGGTGGGAGGGTAGATGTTCGGGGGGTAGGTACCCATAGTAACCATGGCGGGTTGTGTCTTGCAGGCGATCCAGGAGGGGGGTAGATATCTGTATCGGGTTAGTGTGGTGTAAATATCGGGGTGGGGGGGTAGGTATCTGTATCGGGGTGGGGGGGTAGATGTCTGGGGGGGTAGGTACCCATGGTAACCATGGCGGGTTGTGTCTTGCAGGCGATCCAGGAGGGGGGTAGGTATCTGTATCGGGTTGGTGTGGTGTAAATATGGGGGGGGGGGTAGGTATCTCTATTGGGGGGGGGGGGGTAGGTACCCATGGTAACCATGGCGGGTTGTGTCTTGCAGGCGATCCAGGAGGGGGGTAGATATCTGTATCGGGTTGGTGGGGTGTAAATATAGGGGGGGGGGTAGGTATCTGTATTGGGGGGGCTAGATGTCTGGGGTGGGGGGGTAGATGTCTGGGGGGGGGTAGGTATCTGTATTGGGGTGGGAGGGTAGATGTCTGGGAGGTAGGTATCTGTATTGAGGTGGGGGGGTAGATGTCTGGGGTGGGGGGGGGTACATGTCTGGGAGGTAGGTACCCATAGTAACCATGGTGGGTTGTGTCTTGCAGGCGATCCAGGAGGGGGGTAGATATCTGTATCGGGTTAGTGTGGTGTAAATATCGGGGTGGGGGGGGTAGGTATCTGTATTGGGGTGGGAGGGTAGATGTTCGGGGGGTAGGTACCCATAGTAACCATGGCGGGTTGTGTCTTGCAGGCGATCCAGGAGGGGGGTAGATATCTGTATCGGGTTAGTGTGGTGTAAATATCGGGGTGGGGGGGTAGGTATCTGTATCGGGGTGGGGGGGTAGATGTCTGGGGGGGTAGGTACCCATGGTAACCATGGCGGGTTGTGTCTTGCAGGCGATCCAGGAGGGGGGTAGGTATCTGTATCGGGTTGGTGTGGTGTAAATATGGGGGGGGGGGTAGGTATCTCTATTGGGGGGGGGGGGTAGGTACCCATGGTAACCATGGCGGGTTGTGTCTTGCAGGCGATCCAGGAGGGGGGTAGATATCTGTATCGGGTTGGTGTGGTGTAAATATCTGGGGGGGTAGGTATCTGTATCGGGGTGGTGGGGGGGTAGATGTCTGGGGGGTAGGTACCCATGGTAACCATGGTGGGTTGTGTCTTGCAGGCGATCCAGGAGGCGAGATGGCCACTCCGGCAGCATCTAAAGTTGTACTTAAGAGCACCACCAAGCTGTCCCTGAACGAGCGGTGAGGAAGCCCCAACACCATCTGCACTGTGTAAAATACCAAATGTAGACAAAGTACCCAATGAGAGCCCCTCTGAGGGCCCCACCTGACCCGGCTCCTCCCTAGATGAGAGCGGGCGCCCACACGTGGCAGCGGTGGTACACTGTGTGTGAGGAGTAATGTCTGTAGCATTGGGTCACCACACAGTGGAGGGGCCTCTAGCCAGCCTCCTGCCCCCCCTCTATATACTCCACGTGTTTTACATGGTTCCACTTCTGGCTGCAGCCTGGTAGCATGTTACCTGTGCTGCCTGATAACCCGCTGGCGTGTCCGAGGCCGGCACGCTCCCTGTGTGGCCGGTACTGTAAGAGGCATGATGGCGGGTCACCCTCCCTGCCCGGAGACCCTCTGACCACCCTCTGGGGTCTTGTAAGAGGCAATTGTGTTGCTTTGTCTTCTCCCTCTTCTGCTTCGCTCTCGCCATCTCACCGCAATGGCTTCTCCTCGCCGCCCTGTCCTCCTGCATTGCTGTCTCTTTCATTGGTCAAGTGACGTCATGTGCTGCGCGGGTTCTAGGCCGATGAGCCTCTGTCAGTTTGGTCTTCCTCTGCGGTTCTGAACTCCTGACCATCAACCCAATACGGCCTAGAGTCTGGACCCCTGATTACTAACCCTGTATGGTCAGAGGTCTGTGGACCCCTGACTATTGACTAGTTCTGGCCAAGAGTCTGTGGACCCCTGACCATCAATCCAATAAGGCCAAGAGTCTGTGGACCCCTGGCCATCAATCCAATAAGGCCAAGAGTCTGTCGGCCTCTGACCATCAACCCTATAAGGTCAAGAATCGGCCCCTGACCATCAACCCAAGAAGGCCAAGAGTATGCGGACCCCTGGCCATCAAGCCAATAAGGCCAAGAGTCTGGACCGCTGACCACTAACCCTGTATGGTCAGGGGTCTGTGGGCCCCTGACCATCAATCCTAGAAGGCCAAGAGTCCGTAGACCCCTGACCATCAATCTTAGAAGGCCAAGAGTCCGTAGACCCCTGACCATCAATCCTAGAAGGCCAAGAGTCCGTAGACCCCTGACCATCAATCCTAGAAGGCCAAGAGTCCGTAGACCCCTGACCATCAATCCTAGAAGGCCAAGAGTCCGTAGACCCCTGACCATCAATCCTAGAAGGCCACGAGTCCGTGGGCCCCTGACCATCAATCCTAGAAGGCCACGAGTCTGTGTGCCCCTGACCATCAATCCTAGAAGGCCACGAGTCTGTGGGCCCCTGACCATCAGTAGGATCAGGGCAAGAGTCTGTGGGTCACTGACCATCAACCTGATAGGGCTAAGAGTGTGGACACCTGACCATCACACCTATAATGCCAAGAGTCTGTGGGCCCCTGACCATCAACCCTATAAGGCCAAGAGTATAGACCCCTGACCATCAATCCTAGAAGGCCAAGAGTCCGTAGACCCCTGACCATCAATCCTAGAAGGCCAAGAGTCCGTAGACCCCTGACCATCAATCCTAGAAGGCCAAGAGTCCGTAGACCCCTGACCATCAATCCTAGAAGGCCAAGAGTCCGTAGACCCCTGACCATCAATCCTAGAAGGCCAAGAGTCCGTAGACCCCTGACCATCAATCCTAGAAGGCCAAGAGTCCGTAGACCCCTGACCATCAATCCTAGAAGGCCAAGAGTCCGTAGACCCCTATCAATCCTAGAAGGCCAAGAGTCCGTAGACCCCTATCAATCCTAGAAGGCCAAGAGTCCGTAGACCCCTGACCATCAATCCTAGAAGGCCAAGAGTCCGTAGACCCCTGACCATCAATCCTAGAAGGCCAAGAGTCCGTAGACCCCTGACCATCAATCCTAGAAGGCCAAGAGTCCGTAGACCCCTGACCATCAATCCTAGAAGGCCAAGAGTCCGTAGGCCCCTGACCATCAATCCTAGAAGGCCAAGAGTCCGTAGGCCCCTGACCATCAATCCTAGAAGGCCAAGAGTCCGTAGGCCCCTGACCATCAATCCTAGAAGGCCAAGAGTCCGTGGGCCCCTGACCATCAATCCTAGAAGGCCAAGAGTCCGTGGGCCCCTGACCATCAATCCTAGAAGGCCAAGAGTCCGTGGGCCCCTGACCATCAATCCTAGAAGGCCAAGAGTCCGTGGGCCCCTGACCATCAATCCTAGAAGGCCAAGAGTCCGTGGGCCCCTGACCATCAATCCTAGAAGGCCAAGAGTCCGTGGGCCCCTGACCATCAATCCTAGAAGGCCAAGAGTCCGTGGGCCCCTGACCATCAATCCTAGAAGGCCAAGAGTCCGTGGGCCCCTGACCATCAATCCTAGAAGGCCAAGAGTCCGTGGGCCCCTGACCATCAATCCTAGAAGGCCAAGAGTCCGTGGGCCCCTGACCATCAATCCTAGAAGGCCACGAGTCCGTGGGCCCCTGACCATCAATCCTAGAAGGCCACGAGTGTGGGCCCCTGATCATCAATCCTAGAAGGCCACGAGTCCGTGGGCCCCTGACCATCTTACCTGGTTGATCTTTAATACCCTATTCCAAATCCATAACCTTTAATATGATCTATCCCCTACTTACTATGCCTAGGATTGTACCCCGTTCCAGGTGGGAGTCCCCAGCTCAGCTGTATCCTGGTGTGTGTGTAGGCCAAGCTGGGGGCTCCAGCCATGTACTAGGCCCACCAGTTGTGTGGAACCTCAAGGAGGTGTCTGAGCGATGTGGAAGTGAATCGATACTTGGCGCCCATTTCGCAGCCACGCTTGGTGGCAGGTCACGTTGATGGCGTCCCTCAGCTCTTTGATGACCAACTTCATCTTCTATGTGTGAAGGTCTCGTACTTGTTGTTCATCTAACACACCCTCTGCTCTTTGTTCATTCTTCTACGATCATTGTCCGTCTTCTGTCTCGTCCTTTGTTGTCTCCCATCCACCTCCCCCCCCCCCCTTCCTTCAATCTTCTATTTCCCAGACTCCTTTGCTTCGCTGCCCAGCCTATCTTCTAGGTCTCGTTATTTGCTGTGCATTATGTGGAAAATTGCGATGGCTAGATCTTACACCGGCCTGAGTGCCGCCTATTAAAATGGAGAGAAAAAATTTCATGGCCATCTCCAGTGTGGGGGGCCTTGAGGTTACGGCATAGTGTCTGTTGAAATCTTTATCTAAACCCTCCCCCCATTTTGTTCGACCTTGAAGCTTTACTAACATGCTGAAGAACAAACAGATGATGCCGGTCAACATCCGCGCCACCATGCAACAGCAGCACCTGGCCAGCGCCAGGAACAGAAGACTAGCGCAGCAGATGGAGAGCAGGCCATCGGTGCAAGCCGCTCTGAAGCTGAAACAGGTGAGGAGGGGGGTGATGGGTGGTGATCAATCTGCATGAGAACCTATTTCACAGATGGGGGGGGGGGGGGGCAGTGGGGGAATTGTCAATCCCTGGCTCCTCCCTGCCATAGACGGCTCCTCCTCATTGAAGGTATGCACGCATGATCCTGCCAAAGACAGCTTTTTAGGGTGGAGTCACCCTTTACCTACACAGTGGCAAATAGATGCACATGAGGCCGGTCACATCAACCTCTGTACCAGAGGAGCTTACACTCTATCCCCTCCCCCACAGTCACATCATCCTCTGTACCAGAGGAGCTTACACTCTTTCCCCTCCCCCACAGTCACATCAGTCTCTGAACCAGAGGAGCTTACACTCTATCCTCTCCCCCACAGTCCTATTGGTCTCTTTTTCAGAGGAGCTTACACTGTAATGTCCCCTCCCCCACAGTCACATCAGTCTCTGAACCAGAGGAGCTTACACTGTAATGTCCCCTCCCCCACAGTCACATCAGTCTCTGAACCAGAGGAGCTTACGCTCTAATGTCCCCTCCCCCACAGTCACATCAGTCTCTGAACCAGAGGAGCTTACGCTCTAATGTCCCCTCCCCCACAGTCACATCAGTCTCTGAACCAGAGGAGCTTACGCTCTATCCCCTCCCCCACAGTCCTATCAGTCTCTGAACCAGAGGAGCTTACACTCTAATGTCCCCTCCCCCTCAGTCCTCTACCAGAGGAGCTTACTCTATCCCCTCCCCCACAGTCCTATTGGCCTCTGTTTCAGAGGAGCTTACACTGTAATGTCCCCTCCCCCACAGTCCCATCAGTCTCTACCAGAGGAGCTTACACTCTGTCCCCTCCCCCACAGTTTCATCAGTCTCTACCAGAGGAGCTTACACTGTAATGTCCCCTCCCCCACAGTCCCATCAGTCTCTACCAGAGGAGCTTACACTCTGTCCCCTCCCCCACAGTCCCATCAGTCTCTACCAGAGGAGCTTACACTCTATTCCCTCCCCCCGCAGTCACATCAGTCTCTGTACCAGAGGAGCTTACACTCTGTCCCCTCCCCCCCCACAGTCTCACACTATTAATAATTTGTGGTGGAAAAATCAGAACTAGTCCTCTGGCAGTGTTGAGTATTTTGAAGGCGCAGTCCACCTTTTCACCAGAACCGGAGTAGATGCATCTACAGTGTGCATTGACTACTTTTTTGCCTAGAAGCCTGCAGGCCTTGCTCCGTGATAGCAGATGCAGTGCCCAGAGTAATGCAGTGCCTCACCCCTCTGATCCCTGGTCTGCGCCTTCTGGTACGGTGCTGGAGGAAGCATGGCTGAGCTTCATTTGCTGTGCCAAGTCCTCCTACCATGGTGGGACTGTAGGGAACATTGGATGATGAGCTCCTGCACAAAAAGCAGGATTCTCCCGTACGAAGCTCTCAGCAACTTGGGGGTGGTGGTGGTGGGGAGGAGTTGTTGGGTTTGCTGTGACCATTCTTCATGTTGCTTCCTAAATGTGGATGAATCGTGGTTTTAACGGTGGACTGCGCCTTTACATCCGTCTTGGGGGAGATGAGAAAGCTGGCGGGGTATTTGACAAGTCGATGCTTTGAAGGTCTTGACTGTTTTCTTCTGCAGGTTCTCCATGGAGGTGATTTGGATTCTGGCTGTGTGGGGTATTTATAGATTTCGCCCAACTGAAGAATAAGTGCTTTTGTCTGTCCTGCCCCCACATCCCCTGACCTAACCCAAACTCCATCTGATGGCTACATTTCTGCAGTTTTACATCCAAGGGGCGCAAGTCTTCACTGTCCTGGCCACACCTACATATTAGAACCCCGTAGACTTCTATGAGATCATCTCTGCAATCCATGTGCGGCCAGGACAGTGAAGACCTCCAACGCTGCAAACACCTGAGGCAAGTAGACCTCTGTAGAGGGCAACAGTGGGGTGGCGTGGTCTCAGGCTAGGTTGACATTTGTGACATGCGCAGAAACGCGTTGCCCTTTAGCAGACACGTGGCTGTGCCCCCCCTCCACATATACATGCGCCAAAAACACATGGTGCCTCGGAGTGTTCGAAAAAGTGTCAAGGAACCCTCTTCCACATTTCCCATATGTAGGGCAGCCTTTGGAAATAAATGGACTGTCCTACACGTGACGCATGGAAATTCATCCACATCTGTAGATGTGAACCAAGCCTAAAGTGTTCAAAATTCTTACGCTAAACGAAAGGGGGTGACCTTTCCTCAGACGCCACCCTTCTCTGGGCCATCGTCCGATCTCCCCCACTTCCAGATCTGCTCTTAGAAATAGAGGACCATGCCATCTGATGACCTGCTGGAAAGTCCAGGCCACCTCAACGTCTGAACTGGACAATGGTTCCCACTTCAGGTGGCCTGGACTTTCCAGCAGGTCATCAGATGGCATGGTCCTCGATTTCTAAGAGCAGATCTGGAAGTGGGGGAGATCTGCTCTTAGAAATCGAGGACCGTGCCATCTGATGACCTGCTGGAAAGTCCAGGCCACCTCAACGTCTGAACTGGACAATGGTTCCCACTGAATCCCAGCAGCGAGACAAAGTCCTCCAACGTTCAAATCTGCTTGGCAGCAACGAGAACCTGTCTGATCTGTTTTGTAGCTTACATAAAAGTCCTCCATGATGTATGCCTTCAGGTGGATGGAAGCGGTGTCAGGGTGTCATAGAATTGAAGAAACGTACTTGAATAATTCTGTTCTTTCCATATAACCTACTATACAGTGGGGCAAAAAAGTATTTAGTCACCACCAATGGTGCAAGTTCTCCCACTTACAAAGATGAGAGAGGCCTGTAATTGGCATCATAGGGAGACCTCAACTATGAGACAAAATGAGAAAACAAATCCAGACAATCTCATTGGCTGATCTGGAAAGAATTTATTTGCAAATTATGGTGGAAAATAAGTATTTGGCCACCTACAAACAAGCAAGATTTCTGGCTCTCACAGACCTGGACCTTCTTCTTTAAGAGGCTCCTCTGTCCTGCACTCATTACCTGTATCAATGGCACCTGTTTGAACTTGTTATCAGTATAAAAGACACCTGTCCACAACCTCAAACAGTCACACTCCAAACTCCACTATGGTGAAGACTAAAGAGCTGTCGAAGGACACCAGAAACAAAACTGTAGACCTGTACCAGGCTGGGAAGACTGAATCTGCAATAGGCAAGCAGCTTGGTGTGAACAAATCAACTGTGGGAGCAATAATTAGAAAATGGAAGACATACAAGACCACTGATAATCACCCTCCATCTGGGGCTCCACGCAAGATCTCACCCCGTGGGGTCAAAATGATCACAAGAACGGTGAGCAAAAATCCCAGGACCACATGGGGGGACCTAGTGAATGACCTGCAGAGAGCTGGGACCAACGTAACAAAGGCTACCATCAGTAACACACTACGCCGCCAGGGACTCAGATCCTGCAGTGCCAGACGTGTCCCCCTGCTTAAGCCAGTACATGTCCGGGGCCCGTCTGAAGTTTGCTAGAGAGCATTTGGATGATCCAGAAGAGGATTGGGAGAATGTCATATGGTCAGATGAAACCAAAATAGAACTGTTTGGTAGAAACACAACTCGTCGTGTTTGGAGGAGAGAGAATGCTGAGTTGCATCCAAAGAACACCATACCTACTGTGAAGCATGGGGGTGGCAACATCATGCTTTGGGGCTGTTTCTCCGCAAAGGGACCAGGACGAATGATCCATGTACAGGACAGAATGAATGGGGCCATGTATCGTGAGATTGAGTGCAAACCTCCTTCCATCAGCAAGGGCATTGAAGATGAAACGTGGCTGGGTCTTCCAACATGACAATGATCCCAAACATACCACCCGGGCAATGAAGGAGTGGCTTCGTAAGAAGCATTTCAAGGTCCTGGAGTGGCCTAGCCAGTCTCCAGATCTCAACCCCATAGAAAACCTTTGGAGGGAGTTGAAAGTCCGTGTTGCCCAGCGACAGCCCCAAAACATCACTGCTCTAGAGGAGATCTGCATGGAGGAGGAGATCTGCATGGAGGATGGGCCAACATACCAGCAACAGTGTGTGCCAACCTTGTGAAGACTTCCAGGAAACGTCTGACCTCTGTCATTGCCAACAAAGGATATATAACAAAGTATTGACATGAACTTTTCATATTCACCAAATACTTATTTTCCACCATAATTTGCAAATAAATTCTTTCCAGATCAGCCAATGAGATTGTCTGGATTTGTTTTCTCATTTTGTCTCTCATAGTTGAGGTCTCCCTATGATGCCAATTACAGGCCTCTCTCATCTTTGTAAGTGGGAGAACTTGCACAATTGGTGGCGGACTAAATACTTTTTTGCCCCACTGTACATATGGCATTGAAGACAAGGAGGCCTACCTGGAGACTTGAGGTCACCAGATATCTGCTGAAACTGGGAGGAGTCTATTGCCAGCTTAAGGCCCACCCCAAATACATGCATTCTGCCAGTAGGACGTGGCTGTTCCCATATACTGTAGATCCTGCCATATTTACTGGCTGCAGTTCCCAGGCCCCATCCCTAGAGTTGTCTCTACCTCCCGCTCTACTTGGCCGTTCACATGACCAAAGCCTGACCATTGATGGATCCACGTGTGGCCTCTCCTGCTCAACAGAAGTTGATGGAGCCTGTAAAGAAAATTTCTCTGGCACAGCGTGGAGGATTTCTCCTTCCACCTCGTTTGGCCTGCCGGATGATCAGAAAGTCCTCGAAGGCCATCCTAATCCTGGGGCTGCCTTGTGAATGGCCTGGAGAAGAGGAGGCCGGAGACGCAACCACCGCTCTGGGGCCGGAGGCCTGCATTGCTTACATCAGAGCTGTAGATGTACAGAAAAAAAAAAATCTTCCCACGCGAACACTGTGGAAAGTGCTACTCCATTCTCCGG
Source organism: Staurois parvus (assembly GCF_062004578.1). Taxonomy (NCBI): domain Eukaryota; kingdom Metazoa; phylum Chordata; class Amphibia; order Anura; family Ranidae; genus Staurois; species Staurois parvus. The sequence goes on along the minus strand of NW_028321557.1, from coordinate 8,228 downwards.
ACGACTCCAGAACCAGTTCTGTCACAAGTGCCGAGGTGTTGGTCACATGGTCTGTGCTGTAATGGAAGGTTGGTTGACATGTCATGGCAGGCACCGATGTGACCAATGCCTAAAGACGGTTCCAGGGACTCGGAGCTTTACCTAAATGAAGCTCACATGTTTACAACCTTTCATGCCACGCCTATGTTTGGGGTGTACATGGAAGTATGGTCCAACCCACCATCAGATCGCAACTAGGTGGTGAGGTCCTCCTCCATCTGGATCTTGGGAATGTTAGGTAGCCCAAGAGGGCGTTGTAGCACAGTTAGGTTCGTCTTGCTACTTGCATGCCCAGGTATCTTGTCTACAGGATTGCCCCACCCCCTTCCCACATGCAAGATGAAAATGCCGGTTATTTTTCCCTCCACGGGTTCTTTTTGCATTTTATTGCGGTGTTTAGGGAGGTGGACCTTGCTTGGAGCACCTAGTCTGCTGAGCCAAGTTCATCAAGGTAGCCTCAAGACATTGACTTTGCTTGCATTAACTTTTTTTTTTTTTTAATATCCTGCCAGATGCTTATTGGCTCCGCCCCCTTAAACGCACGGACATCCATTAATTTTCATTCTTTCCTCCCTGTCCTGACAGAGCTTGAAGCAGCGGCTCGGCAAGAGCAACATCCAGGCCCGTTTGGGGAGACCGGTGGGGGGCCTTCAGCGAGGTGCCGGCGGAATGCGAGGCGGTGGTATGGGAATGCGGGGCTCCCAGCGAGGCATGATGCGGGCTGGCCGGGGAGGTAGAGGAATGCCAAGGGGAGCGATGAGCATGAGAGGTCGGTTGGCTTGGCCAATAATAAACCCTAATAAAGAGCTTTTGTTTTTTCAATGGCTGACCGCTGACTCTTTCTGTGCAGGGCAAAACCTCCGAGGCCGTGGCGGTCCTCCAAGAATTGGAATGAGGAGAGGTGGGCTGCGAGGACGTGGCATGGCTGGAAGAGGGGGACTCAGAGGCGGAGTCATGAACCGTGGTGGTGCAGGAGGAAGAGGTTGGTACTCCCATTCCTTCATCACACTGCTAGGGGGTAGCATGGTACAGATTTGGCATTAAAGGGTACATGTAGTCTTTGCTGCTCCATATTTCTATGCCTGTGTCTACATGGCATCCCAGACCGCCCATATTCTGCTCTAGGAGCCACACTATTGGTCACTGAACCCAACCATCGCTGTGATGGGACAGTAGCAAAAGCCAGGGGGTTTGGCAAATAGTTTTCCTCCCTTGCGCATTTCAAGACTCTAAACTACTACAAGCATGACTCCCAGAGGCATGATGGGATTTGTAGTTTCCCCAGGAAAACTGGCAGCACATGGTTCAGTGTCAGCCGGTTGTGTAAGGCAGGAGCCCAAATATATGCTTACCTACTTCATAATGCTTCTCAGGAGCCCAAATGGCTCTTGTAGGCAAATATTGGCTTTGGCTCCCAGTCTGGCTCCGCCCAACTGTCTTGTCATTGGTCAGTTGTAAAGGTAGAATAGTAGAAAGCCGGGGGTGTAATATGTCCATGTTGAGCGGCAGCAGATCCTTGTCTTTGCATGTTTCGGATTCACCAGTTTTGGGAGGAGACATGTCATGAGTGTTAAGAATCCGAGGGACTCCGTAACGGAAGCCCGGTGGGAAGCCAAGGCGACCCCCGTAGCGGAAGCCCGGTGGGAAGCCAAGGCGACCCCCGTAGCGGAAGCCCGGTGGGAAGCCAAGGCGACCCCCGTAGCGGAAGCCCGGTGGGAAGCCAAGGCGACCCCCGTAGCGGAAGCCCGGTGGGAAGCCAAGGCGACCCCCGTAGCGGAAGCCCGGTGGGAAGCCAAGGCGACCCCCGTAGCGGAAGCCCGGTGGGAAGCCAAGGCGACCCCCGTAGCGGAAGCCAAGGCAGCCCCGTAACTGAAGCCCGGTGGGTAGCCAAGGCTGCCCCCGTAACTGAAGCCCGGTGGGTAGCCAAGGCTGCCCCCGTAACTGAAGCCCGGTGGGTAGCCAAGGCTGCCCCCGTAACTGAAGCCCGGTGGGTAGCCAAGGCTGCCCCCGTAACTGAAGCCCGGTGGGTAGCCAAGGCTGCCCCCGTAACTGAAGCCCGGTGGGTAGCCAAGGCTGCCCCGTAAATGATGGCTAACCTGCAGGTTGTGTATGTGTGGTGGTTTTTTTTTTTTTTAAACTTTCATTGTCCTAATTGAATCTCCTTCTCTTTTGTCCTCAGGCCGCGGCGGTGTCATCGCTCGGGGCAGAGGAGGGTTCAGCCGAGGACGAGGCCGCGGTAGAGGAAGGGGATCCGCACGGCCAGCACTGACCCGTGAGCAGCTCGACAACCAGCTGGACGCTTACATGTCCAAGACGAAAGGCCACCTGGACGCCGAGCTGGACGCCTACATGGCTCAGGCGGACCCCGAAACAAACGACTGACCGACCAGCTTTTATTTAAAGAACTGAATTCCTACCAGCCTCTGCCGGAGACAAAACGGCAGCCGACCGGCTCATCACCTCGTTTTAGAGTTCCTTTTACTTTTTTTGATACTTAGAACTGTTTTTTTTGTTTTTTTTTTTTCTTTCAAGTATTTTATTATTGACTGAATGTACGGCGACGGACACACCGCCGCCCGTCTCTCCGCGGACAGGGATCTTTTATCACTGCCCTGCAGATTCCAAACGTGGCCTGTCGGGGGGGACCCATTCACACCGGTCTGCTGCATTTGACCGCATGTTGGGATGCATTGCGGTAAAGGCGATGCATTTATTGGCGCATGGCGTTGCAGGTTTTCGTCATTGCAGCGCCCGGTGTGTGCATGGGCCCTCGGCCGTTTTTCAGGACGGGACCGCTGTGGACAATCGGCGTCTCGTCTTTTGGCAGTATGTAGAATATTGTCAGGTTTTGTAGCCGCGGTGTTTATTACTGTTGAACAATCATTAAACACTTTACAATCTGAATTTGTGCGGCTGCCTTTCTGGAAATCCGCGCGCCGTTTACCAATCTGTAAGTCTTAAAGGGACGGTACACTTCCCACCCTGGAGCTTTGAACGGAGAGCTCTTAATTCCAATTACGGAAGTTTAGAAAAGGTTCAAGCAAATGGGTAAGGGCGACCATGGAACCTTCGTACCTAAAAGAGGTGATGTGTAGCCCATGGAAGTGTCTGCCTGATCTGGATGGTGGCCGCTGTAAACTGGATCAGCATAACGCAGTTTTCATGCTGAATGGGCGAACAAAAAAACTTGGCGCATCACCCTGTAATAGAAGAAGCCTTTGATTTGCCTTTCCTAGTGGTCCCTAACACCAGCGAATGGTCTCGAAGAAGGCAACCCCTCTACGAACCAGGGGTTGGCAGGGGGGTCCTCTACAAGCTGCTGAGCCCTTCCACGAACTGGGGGTTGGTGTGGGGGTCTTCTACAAGCCGCTGAGCTCCTCCACGAACCGGGGTTCGCGTGGGGGTCCTCTACAAGCTGCTAAACCCTTCCAAGAACCTGGGGTTGGCGTAGGGGTCTTCTACAAGCTGCCGAGCCCCTCCACAGATGAGGGGTTGGCGTAGGGGTCCTCTACAAGCTGCCGAGCCCCTCCACAGACGAGGGGTTGGCGTAAAGGTCCTCTACAAGCTGCTGAGCCCTTCCACGAACCGGGGGTTGGCGTGGGGGTCCTCTACAAACCGCTGAGCACCTCCACGAACCGGGGTTGGCGTGGGGGGGTCCTCTACAAGCTGCTGAGCCCCTCCACGAACAAGGGGTTGTCCTCTGTAAGCTGCTGAGCCCCTCCATGAACCGGTGGGTTGGCGTGGGGGTCCTCTACAAACCGCTGAGCCCCTCCACGAACCAGGGGTTGTTGGGGTCCTCTGTAAGCTGCTGAGCCCCTCCACGAACCAGGGGTTGGCGTGGTTGGTCCTCTACAAGCTGCTGAGCCCCTCCATGGACCGGGGATTGGCGGGTGGGTCCTCTAAAAGCCGCTGGGCTGGGTCTTCTAAGCTCAGCTGTTTGGATCAGCAGCTCCTCAGCACAAGCTTTGGAGGCCACACCCATCCCTGCTGTTACCTGCCCTCCAATATGGCCTACAAGGGAGTCTCAACGCTGCCAACCCAGTTCCCTCCCACATGCAGCCCACAGCAGGGACCGTGTCATAGACCTAAGCATATTTTAATCGCAGGAACGCCAAGCAACTGAGTTGATTGGCTGCTGTAGATCAACTGATCTGGCCTGGTGCTTGGGGATTCTGGGATTGGTGGTCTGGCACAGGGCTGATCTCAGTCTTTCTTTAGGTTCTTAGGCTACAGACCCCATAAATGAAGCCTGGTAGGAATCCTAGGGGAAGCAAACGGTAACAGTGATCCAGTTGGGGCCCTCTTCCTGCCCGGTGTTCTCCTGTGTGCCCACAGCAGGTATGGCAGCAACTCTCTTCACCCCCTGTGCAGGGACATGGCATGTGTAGCAGGAGATTCATTGTATGGGGTTGGGGGCAGCCTAGGCTGGAACGTGAGTGGCTGCGAATACACATCAAGCCTCTCCCAGAACCCAACAGGCCATGGACCTGTTTAATGTTTCTTTTGTTGTGGTTTTTCTTTGTTTTCACAAAAAATTCCTCTACGAGCTGCTGAGGTGGGTCTCTAAGCTCAGCTGTTTGAATCAGAAGCTCCTCAGCACAAGCTTTGGAAGCCATACCCAAGCCCTGCTGGCCAGATCTGGGTTCACTTTTTTTCCTTTTTTTTTTTTTTCTACAGAATGCCTTCAGGGTCAAAGTCCTGGCACAGTCCTAGGTGTGACCAGTCTCTCAAGGCTCACTTTAAATTGGCTGAGCCACTGGAAGCTTTGGAGGCCACGCCTGAGCCCTGCTGGCCAGATCTGGGTTCGCTTTTCTTTTTTGCTACAGAATGCCTTCAGGGTCAAAGTCCTGGCACAGTCCAAGGTGTGTCCCATCTCTCAAGACTCACTTTAAATAGGCTGCATTGGCCGAGCCACTGGAAGCCCCTTGTTTTCTAGGGCTTTTTGGTGCCATCAATAACCATATTTCCATTCATTGGACACGGTAGATCTTCATGATGGATGAATTTGATGTCGTCACCTACAGAGCATGATGCTAGGTGCAACCAAAGGTAAAAATAAACCCAAGAGGCGGTACCCTGCTGGTGCCCAAACACCCCCCAAGTGCAGCACAGAGCTCAGACTACCGGCATCTATACACGCCTTGATATGATCTTCCCAGAGGATCCTGTAGGATACCTGGATGATCTGTTGTGGGATTAGTCGGAACAGGTTCTGGCTGACAATGTGGTATAGACCGTGCAGATCTTGCAAAGGTTTGCTTCATCCTAGACCGAGCTTAAGCTAGAGTTTGTCTTCAGGAGAAAACGGCAAACATTCCACTCCCAGATTTGGGCTTCCTAGTCGAGGAGTCATCAATTTCTGCATGAGCAGAGTTGATGGTAGCCTCATTTGAGGCAGTTCCATCTAAACTCCTGCAACCTGTTGTGAGAATTTCTCTCGGGCTCTGGGCAGACATTTTTGCTTGACATCAAAAACCAGGTTGGTCCCAGCATGGAGCCTAAGGAATCCAGCTCTGGAGTTTCCCCACAGTATATGACCGTTTGACAAAATTTGGACTTTAAAGGAATCCGTGTCTCCCTATCCACACATTCTGAGCTTCCAGCAGTTTGGTTGCCCTGGTAATACTTTGCTCCAATTAAAGGGTCATCCATTCAGGATTCAGTTGATGTCACACTAGTAGTGCACTTCAGTCACCAGGAAGGACCTAGAAGTGGCAAGAGAGGCAGAAAGAATTCTATCTTGGGCAGAACTTCACATTGCAGTATTTTCCCCCTTTAGATCCTCATTGTACCTAATTGGCAGACCTACCCAGTTTGGCAGCACCTTGACCTAGGGGAGTAGTTGCTACCCCCAGAGCTTTTCCAGAACCTGTGTTGTGAGATGCTGAATGTGGACCTCCTGGCCTCACAAATGGTGTCCAAGTATAATAAACAATTCAGCGTGCTTCACAAAGTCTGTACACCTAGTTCTACCGTGTGCTCTCTTGGTGACCTTGCATCTCTCCTCTCGCAAACAGACTCGCCAGATGATCCGACCCAAGAGGGTGGGTCATGCAACGCACTGTGGTGCCGGTGAGGTTTTGAAATACCATAGTGAGTTGCACGGCCCGTATTCTTGGGTCTGATCATCTGATGGGTCTCTAATTCCTGGAGTTGCAAGGTCACCGAGAGATCACACGGTGGAACTGGAGGCGTATGGACTGGTGGCGCACACTCCTTTGTGGCTGTAGGTAACAACCCGGTGCTTCTGTTTTCACTATATATGGTACCGTATTCTTTGCTGCATAAGATGCACCCCCCCCCCCAACAAATGGGGGAAAATGTACGTCTTACAGAGCGGCCGGCCCGGTATTCCCGCCGCCGTGTTAAAATACCAAGCTGGCCGCTCGGCTCTACTATGAAGAACCCGCTCCTCCGTCCTGCCTGTTCCTTGGTCCAGCTTCCATCGGCCGTCTTCTCTCTGGCGCCGACATTTTTAGTGTGGACACACAGCCAGGTGCCCACTGCGCATGCGTGACAAGCGCTGCGCTTTGTGAATGGCCCCGTAGTCTTGTGGGACCTGTCACATTTCGCTCTGCTCTCTTCCCCTATTGGCATGCTCCTTGTGAGCACATGCTCTAAATAGCCCCTTGTGCTGATTCTTCCTTTTACAATCCAGGGGCTGATGCCAGGTCAGCATCATTTATCCCACTTCCTACGAGCACAGGTCATCCAAACGAGCCCCCAGCCTGTGAATGGACAGTGAAAGGAGAAACTGCATAGTGATGAGCTCTTAATATTCGCCTTCGATCCTGAGATTGTCCCCTTTTTTCTGCCACTAATACCCTCCGTCTGCTGGCCAGCATAATTTATCCCACAGGCCATCCCGGACGAGCCCCCAACCTGTGAATGGACAGGGAAAGGAGAAGCAGCACAGTGATGAGCTCATCTTTCTGTCACTCTGCTCTCTTCCCCTATCAGCATGCAGGGGCTGATACCAGGTCAGCATCATTTATCCCACTTCCTACGAGCACAGGTCATCCAAACGAGCCCCCAGCCTGTGAATGGACAGTGAAAGGAGAAACTGCATAGTGATGAGCTCTTAATATTCACCTTCGATCCTGAAATTGTCCCCTTTTTTCTGCCACTAATACCCTCCGTCTGCTGGCCAGCATAATTTATCCCACAGGCCATCCCGGACGAGCCCCCAACCTGTGAATGGACAGGGAAAGGAGAAGCAGCACAGTGATGAGCTCATCTTTCTGTCACTCTGCTCTCTTCCCCTATCAGCATGCTCCTTGTCAGCACATGATCTAAATAGCCCCTTGTGCTGATTCTTCCATTTACAATCCAGGGGCTGATACCAGGTCAGCATAATTTATTCCACTTCGTCTGAGCACAGGTCATCCAAACGAGCCCCCAGCCTGTGAATGGACAGTGAAAGGAGAAGCAGCATAGTGATGAGCTCATCTTTCTGTCACTCTGCTCTCTTCCCCTATCAGCATGCAAGGGCTGATACCAGGTCAGCATCATTTATCCCACTTCCTCTGAGCACAGGTCATCCAAACGAGCCCCCAGCCTGTGAATGGACAGTGAAAGGAGAAACAGCATAGTGATGCGCTCATCAATCTGTCACTCTGCTCTCTTCCCCTATCAGCATGCTCTGATTAGCCCCTTGTGCTGATTCTTCCTTTTAAAATCCAAGGGCTGCTACCAGGTCAGCATCATTTATCCCACTTCCTCTGAGCACAGGCCATCCCGGACGAACCCCAAACCTGTGAATGGACAGTGAAAGGAGAAACAGCATAGTGATGAGCTCATCTGTCACTCTGCTCTCTTCCCCTATCAGCATGCTCCTTGTCAGCACATGCTTTAAATAGCCCCTTGTGCTGATTTTGCCTTTCTCAATCCAGGGGCTGATACCAGGTCAGCATCATTTATCCCACTTCCTGAGCACAGGTCATCCCGGATGAGTCCCCAACCTATGAATGGACAGTGAAAGGAGAAGCAGCATAGGGGAAGAGCAGAGTGAGTGAACAATGAGCTCATCACTATGCTGCTTCTTTCACTGTCCACTCACAGGCTGGGGACTTGTCCGGGATGGCCTGTGCTCAGAGGAAGTGGGATAAATGATGCTGACCTGGTATCAGCCCCTGGATTGTAAAGGGAAGAATCAGCACAAGGGGCTATTTGGAGCATGGGCTGACAAG
>NW_028321556.1:0-99173 GCF_062004578.1 Staurois parvus | reverse complement strand
TGGCCAAAAATGAGCAAGCAGAGGTCTAAAGGAGTAGTCACCAGTATTGTCTGTTCTCCCCGCAGCTGATCTCCACCCCCCCCCCCCCCCATTACTGACTTATCATTCCTAATTCTGCACTGTGTCCCTGTGGAAGTGGCCATCTGCAGGGATTTGCTTCCTCATGTCAGAATGCCCCCTGCCCCCCCCCTTCCTGGATAACTGCTGGTCTGGCTACTGGTGGGGGGAGTATTTATTAAGGAATAGGAAAGTAAAGGAAGCCCAGATTCATATAATGGAGGAAGCAGGGAGTTTCTTGCACTGCAGGTCTTCAGGTACTGCTTCCTCTCCAGCATGGAGAACAGTGAACAGCACTGTATCCACATCTCCAAACCTAATCTGGTGAGACTAGCAACCAGAGGCAGCAGTGCTTTCGATCGATCAGGGTTTTTTAACTGGGGTGCCTCAGATACATTTTTTTAATATGTTTCTATGTTTAATTTATTTATCATTCATTAAAATTCTGTTTGTTTTTTATTTGATATCTTGTGTTTATTTGAAGACCGTGGAAGCTGTGGCAAAAAATGAGCAAGCAGAGGGCTACAAGAGTAGTCACCAGTATTGTCTGTTCTCCCCGCAGCTGATCTCCCCCCCCCCCCCCCCCCCCCATTACTGACTTCTCATTCCTAATTCTGCACTGTGTCCCTGTGGAAGTGGCCATCTGCAGGGATTTGCTTCCTCATGTCAGAATGCCCCCTGCCCCCCCCCTTCCTGGATAACTGCTAGTCTGGCTACTGGTGGGGGGAGTATTTATTAAGGAATAGGAAAGTAAAGGAATCCCAGATTCATACACCGTGTTCCAAATTATTATGCAAATTATATTTTTCTAATGTACCTAAATAATTGATGTAAATATCAGTCGGCATAATTCTCAGGTTACAACTAGAAGAGGACAATTCACATTTTATTGAACAAACCTCCTAATGATAACAGGATTTTTGTTCCGGATTATTCCGCACAGGAAGTTTCCAAACACTTTATAGGTTGTAAAGAACTGAAAATTGTCATTTGTTGTGTTTGCAGCAAATTTACTGAAATCAAAAGCTATTTCAATCAAACTTTTACCAACATTGCAACTTTGTAAACATTTGAAGCGGTCACGTTACATTGTAACATAGGAGCCCTTATCTGATAGCAGATCACAAGTCTGGCATCCATTGAACTTGGGAGTTTTTGGACAGTTTCTGCTTGAATTTGTTTGCAAGATGTCAGAATCGCCTCCCAGAGCTGCTGTTTGGATGTAAACTGCCTCCCACCCTCATAGATCTTTTGCTTGAGGATGCTCCAAAGGTTCGCAATAGGATTGAGGTCAGGGGAGGATGGAGGCCACACCATGACTTTCTCTCCTTTTATCCCCATAGCAGCCATTGATGCAGAGGTATTCTTTGCAGCATGAGATGGTGCATTGTCATGCATGAAGATGATTTTATTACGGAAAGCGTAGTTCTTCCTTCTGTACCAGGGAAGAAAGTGGTCAGTCATAAACTCCACATACTTTGCAGAGGTCATCTTTACACCTTCGGGGACCCTAAAGGGGCCGACCAGCTCTGTTCCCATGATTCCGGCCCAAAACATGACTCCACCACCGCCTTGCTGACGTCGCAGCCTTGTTGGAACAGGGTGGCCGTCCACCAACCATCCACTACTCTATCCATCTGGACCATCCAGGGTTGCACGGCACTCATCAGTAAACAGGACTGTTTGAAAATTAGTCTTCATGTATTTTTCTGCCCAATGCAGCCGTTTCTGCTGGTGAGCATTGGTTAGTGGTGGCCGAATAGAAGGTTTATGCACATTTGCAAGACTCTGGAGGACTCTACACCTTGATGTCGGTGGGACTCCAGAGGCACCAGCAGCTTCAAATATCTGTTTGCTGCTATGTAATGGGATTTTAGCAGCTGCTCTCTTGATCCGATGCATGGATCTGGCAGAAATCTTCCTCAATGTGCCTTTATCTGCACCAACCCGTCTGTGCTCTGAATCGGCCACAAATCTCTTCATAGTGCGATGATCACGCTTTCGTTTTCCTGAAATATCTAATGTTTTCATACCTCGTCCAAGACATCGAACTATTTCACTCTTTTTGGCAGCAGAGAGATCCTTTATCTTCCCCATATTGCTTGAAAATGGTGCTCTGCTTAATAATGTGGAACGTCGTCCTTTAGTAGTTTTTCCTTAAATTGGGCTCACCGGCCAATCTAATTATCACAGGTGTCCGAGATTGTTTTCAGTGATCAAAAGAGCCCTGACACACAATGCCATCCATGAGTTACACTGAAAAACAAAATATTTCATCTTTGTGACACTTAAATAGAATTTGCATAATAATTTTGGAACAGGGTGTATAATGGAGGAAGCAGGGAGTTTCTTGCACTGCAGGTCTTCAGGTACTGCTTCCTCTCCAGCATGGAGAACAGTGAACAGCACTGTAGCCACATCTTCAAACCTAATCTGGTGAGACTAGCAACCATAGGCAGCAGTGCTTTCTATTGATCAGGGTTTTTTTATCTGGGGTGCTGCAAAGAGCCCCCAGGGGCGCCGCGGCAAAATTGCATAAAGCTGTACAGTCTGATGATTAAAAGTTACCTCGGTTAACTTCTGTATACAGAGAGCAGGGGGAGCACATCCCGTTCCTCCTCCAGGCTCTCTCCCCTTCCATGATGATAACTATTATGATTACAGGCAAAATCGAAAGCTCTGCAAGCCGCCGCCCGTGTCCTGCCAACCGATGACGTCATTGGTTGCTAAGGAGAGGTCGGGCTAGACAGAGAGCTTACGGTTTTGATCATCGGACTGTACAAGGCTTTATGTAATTTTGTTGTGACAAAGGCAAGTGGGGGGGGGGGGGGGTGCTAGACGGGTTACTTTGCAGATGGGATTTGTGGCTAGGAGGGGGCATTTTGGAGGTAGGGGTGTGTGGCTAGCAGGGGGGATATTTGGAAGGAGGGGGGCCTTTTTCAGGGGGAATTTAGATTGTAAGCTCCACGTGCAGGGCCCTCACATTCCTTCTGTACTGAACTGTATTGTAATTGTATTGTCTCCCTTATATTGTAAAGCGCTGAGCAAACTGTTGGCGCCATAAATCCTGTATAATAATAATAATATAAATCCTGTATAATAATAATAATAATATAAACCCTGTATAATAATAATAATAATAATATATAAATCCTGTATAATAATAATATAAATCCTGTATAATAATAATATATAAATCCTGTATAATAATAATAATAATATATAAATCCTGTATAATAATAATAATAATAATATAAATCCTGTATAATAATAATAATAATATAAATCCTGTATAATAATAATATAAATCCTGTATAATAATAATATATAAATCCTGTATAATAATAATATATAAATCCTGTATAATAATAATAATAATATAAATCCTGTATAATAATAATAATAATATAAATCCTGTATAATATAATAATAATTTGCGGCTAGCGTGGGGAAGGGGGAGAGAATTTGTGGGAGGAGGGGGCATTTTGGAAGGGGTGGTTGTGCCAGAAGGGTTATTTTGCAGATGGGATTTGTGGCTAGGAGGGGGCATTTTGGAGGTAGGGGTGTGTGGCTAGTAGAGGGGATTTGTGGAAGGAGGGGGGCCTTTTTTCATGGGGAATTTGTGGCTAGTGGGGGGGGGGGGGAATTTGTGGGAGAAGGGGGCATTTTTGAGGGGTGTTTGTGGGAGAAGTTGGCATTTTGAGAGGAGGGAGATTTTTGAGGGGTGTTTGTGGGAGAAGGGGGCATTTTGAGAGGAGGGGCTTGTGCTGGGGGGAGGGTACTATGGGAGGGGGGGATTTGTGCTAGAAGGGGGCATCTTTGAGGGGGGGGGGTTTGTGGGAGAAGGGGGCATTTTGGGATGAGGGGCTTGTGCTGGGGGAGGGTAGATTTGTACTATGGGGGGGCGGGGTTTGTGGGAGAAGGGGGCATTTTGGCAGGAGGGGTTTGTGCTGGGGGGAGGGGGATGGGGGGGTTGTGCTAGGAGTGGGGATTTGTACTAGGAGGGGAGATTTTTTGCTAGCTGAGGGGATGGGGGGAGGATTTGCAACCTACTGATTGCTTAACTCTGCTTTACAAAAGACATTTTAGGCCTTTCCCCACCACACACATTTTCCAGCACCCCACAAAAAACGCCTTGCCTTTTGCAGGTGCCATTAATTCTTAATGCCACGCCCATGAATCCACCAGTCACATGCATGTTTGCGCCCACTAAAATGCATGGGACCGCAGTATCATGCATTTTGATGAGGGTCAATTTAAAGATCACGCCAGTACCTTTTTGCATGTTTCATAGTGCATCCTAAATAAAAATGCAAAGGTGAGAACACGCAAAAAAGCACTCGCACTCGGGCACACACCTCCTAAGGCTGGCCATGCACTATGCAATTTTCTGCCCAATTTCCTTTAGATTTACCTTCAACTATGTAGTGCAGGGGCTGGCCTGATTGGATACAATTGAAAGTGTTGTTAGGCTTGACCTCCTAGTATATGGTTTTTGGTCAATCTAAACCAAAAATCCCAAGAAAATTGTATAACGTATGGCTAGGCTTAGTGAACGAGCTCTCAGACTGGTGTGAATTATGTGAAATTGGAAAGGGTGCCTTGACTGAAAAAAGGATGGAAAACACTGCCTTAGATGATCTCACACTGCAGATATACAACTATGAGGCTGTAGAACAGAAAGGTCTACAGGAAGCACACTGCTATTTTTCTGGAGGAATTGAATGCAAAGGCTACATTTTTTTTCTTTAGGAGTTAGGCAAAAATCATAGTTTTTGGTTTTCCCTTTAAAAAGAAGAGGAAAGCTGAAGGAAGCACAGAACTGCATGATAGAGGAAGTACGGAGTTCCTTGCATTACAGATCCTCCAGTATTGTTTCCTCTCCAGCAAGGAGAACAGTGAACAGCACTGTAGCGACATCACCAAATCTCACTCCAAATCTGGTGCTACTAGGAACCAGAGGCTGCAGTGCCTTAGATGATCTCACACTGCAGATGGAATATATAGCTATGAGGTTAATGAACAGAAGTACCAAGGCACAGGAAGTACTGGAGAGATCTACAGGTCTCCCTAATGGGACATGGGCTACCAAAACAATGTGACACTGGTTACAACCATTTCCTACTCTTCAAAACAAACAAGTTATTATCAGACATACACTTTAACCCCTCGCCCTCCAGAGAATTCCCCCCCTTCCTGACCAGGCCATTATTTGCAATACGGCGCTGCATTACTTTAACTGACAATTGTGTGATCATGCAACGCTGCATCCAAGTGAAATTTACGTCTTTTTTTTCTCTTTTCTTTTCCCCAATAGTGCTTTTTTCAGTGGTATTTGATCGCCTCTCCATTTTTTATTTTTTTGCGCTATAAACAAAAAAGGCCAACAATTTAAGAAAAAAAAAAAATCAATTTTTGACTTTTTGCTATAAAACTTATCCAGTAATAAAAATCAAATTTCATCATAAATTTTGGCCAAAATGTATTCTGCGACATGTCTTTGCTAAAAAAAAAATCCCAATACATATAAATGAATTGGTTTACGTGAAAGTTACAGCGTTTACAAATGGCGATATATATACTGTAATTTTTTTTTTGTACTAGTAATGGCGGCGATCAGCGACTTATAGTGGGACTGCAGCAGACATTCTGACACTGAGGGGGGGAAAGGACTTGGTGTCACTGACATTCCCAGTGACACCAATAGTGATTAGTGCTAAAAAAAAAAAAAAAGCACTGACATTGTACTAATGGCACTGGGCAGGAAGGGGTTAACGTGGGGAGATCAAAGGGTGTTTTTTTTTTTTGCTAGTAATGGCAACGATCAGCAACTTATAGCGGGACTGCGGCAGGCATTCTGACACTGGGGGGGGAAATGACTTGGTGTCACTGACATCCCCATTGACACCAATACAGTGATCAGTGCTAATAAAAAGCACTGAGACTGTACTAATGGCACTGGGCTGGAAGGGATTAACGTGGGGTGATCAAAGGGTTAACTGTGTGCTGTTTTACTATGGGACCATGTCTGTGTTTCACTGTACGCACACTGCTTTGTAGTGTGCAGGAGCTGACAGGAGAGAGATCTGTATGGTTTACATACAGGTCTCTCTCCCGTCAGAGATCGCCGGGAACCGCTGATTGACAGCCGAGGCCGCGCATGGTGGCGCCTACCCGGAACTGCAAAATCACATATATCAAACCCGCCCTGCAGGCCAGAGTACTTGGTGTCATTCTGGACTCCAACCTATCCTTCCAGCCCCAAGTCCAATCTTTAACAAACTAGTGCAGACTGCGCCTCCGCAACATGCAGACTCCGCCTCCGCAACATGCAGACTCCACCTCCGCAACATCGCCAAAATCCGCACGTTCCTAACCCCAGAAACCACTAAACAGCTCATCCACTCCCTCATCATATCACGACTCGACTACTGCAACTCCCTCCTCACTGGCCTGCCTCGCCGCTGGCTATCCCCGCTTCAGTCCATCCTGAATATGGCTGCCAGACTCATTCACCTTTCCAACCGCTCCATCTCCGCCACCCCTCTCTGCCAATCCCTCCACTGGCTCCACCCCCCTCTGCCAATCCCTCCACTGGCTCCACCCCCCTCTGCCAATCCCTCCACTGGCTTCCGTTTGCGCAACGGATCAAATTCTAAATCCTAACACTGACGTACAAAGCCGCCCACCATACTGCCCCGAACTACATCACCGACCTAATATCCAAGTACCGCCCAACACGCACACTCCGCTCCTCACAAGACCTCCTTCTCTCTAGTTCCCTGTTCTCCTCCTCCCATGCCCGCCTCCAGGACTTCTCCAGGGTGTCACCCATCCTCTGGAACTCCCTGCCCCAACCCATCAGATTATCACCTACTCTCCTCTCCTTTAGGCGCACCCTGAAAACCCATCTCTTCAGGGAAGCCTACCCCACCCCCTGCTAACTTGCCGACCTCCTCCACTCTTCCTATCACTCCATCCCCCACAGCTATCTCCTCCTGTGCCACCATCCCCTCCCTCCTAGATTGTAAGCTCCAAGGAGCAGGGCCCTCGATCCCCTCATGTTTTGCATTGTATTGTTCTTGTTCTGTCACATGTTCTGTCCCCCTTTGTAATGTACAGCGCTGAGCAAACTATCGACGCTTTATAAATACTGTATAATAATAATAATATATTGTGTGTGTGTATATATATATATATATATATATATATATGTGTGTGTGTGTGTGATTTTGCACGCCCGTAGCAGTATTCCGTCTATAGGGCGGCGCGGAAGCAGTTAAACTAAATATTTGTTGAGGACACAAGATATTCATAGACCTGGGTTATAGGCTCATACCTTCAGGTGGTTGTACACTGGCAAAGCTTTTGAGGACATGCCTCCCCTATAACCGTACCCGGCTCTGTGAGTTTTTGTGCTTGTGTCTTAAGGTGTTGGACCTTTTCCTTGCACAGAAGTTACTCTTAGCTTAACTAATTGGGGGGTTTTCAGATGGGCACAACCTCAGTAAAACTTTGGGAACCATACCTGGACCTCACACTGTGGGACCACCATGTTGCTTAGGGCACTGGATCCTGTATGGGCGCTCATCTTGGGTTATAGGCTCATATCTTCAGGTAATTAGACACTGGCAAAGCTTTCGAGGACATGCCAAATCTTTAACCCTACCCAAGTCGGTGAGTTGCCTTACATGTGACAGACCCAAGTGGGTCAGGGGCTTTTGGAGGGGACTGCAGGCTAGCCTCTTGAGGGGGCTCTATCCTTTGGGAGGTGTGTGCCTGGGGGGGGGGACCTTTGGAGTAGTTTACTTCGGATTCAAAGCCATGTCTCCTCAAAACACACAGACTCTGAGAACTGGTGGACCAGGCTACAGATTTGGGGTCTCTGTGCCCAAACCAGCATTGACTGCTTCAACTCCCCCCCCCCCCCCCCCCCCTTCTAGATTCAGAGACTCTAAGAAGATGTTGATATAATCAGCTCAAAACAACCTGATGCTGAGGACTCTTGTTGTAATCTGTTTATTAAGGTGTTATGTGTTTACTGTCTTTCTACCATTGTGTTTCTCCTAGGTGTGCATTCCCATTGTTGGAGTCACCTGTTGTTTCTGTCTGTCTCCTAGTCCTCCTGGAGATGTGATTAGTATTATGTCCACTTTAGCTTGTTACCAGCCCATTGTGGGATGTTTATCCTAATGTATAATATTTGTATTTATTGTTCATGTGGGGATTACCCTTCTTCCTGAAGTGTATAAAAACGGGTATTTCTGTTCAATAAAGTAGTTCCAGTTGCACCTGAGCTAGTGCCGCCTAGTTCTCGAGTGCAATGCCCAGTTATAATACCTTGGTACCTGTGTCCCAGCGGCGAGGAAGCAGTTCTCTGACCGAATCAACCAAGCAGTGCCTTCGGACTGACACATCAGTAAAACCTTGAGAGCAATACCCAGACCTCACACATTTGGGATGCCATGTTGCTTGGGGCCAGGGGCGTATCTACCGCAAGGTGTTTGCATAGGGCTGCAATTTATAGGGGGGCGGCACCACCCCCAGAAGAAGGGACCTTTTGAGCAGTGGCGGACAGAGCCATGCAGGGCCACCATCAGAGCGGTACCTTCGGTACTCTTGCAGTGGCCCGGACAGCAGGAAGATCGATGTGGGGGAGGGCAGTTGCAGAGCGATGCTCCTATACCTCTCCCTCCAGCAGCTGACGAGCCAGGACAAGGGGACAGCCTGGAGCAGGGAGAGAAGTGGCAGAGATGAAAGAACCCGGAGGAGGTGAGCTGTGCTGTGTTCTGTGGGATCTCCCTGCCTCCCCTACATTGACAGAACGTATGGGACTGCACACACCTCCCCCCCTTCCTGCTGCCCGGAGATCAGCAGCCCTTGGAAGAGGTGTGTGTGTGCGTGCAGCCCTATTACAATCCGAGAGAGAGGGGGAAGAGGGAGAGGAGAGAGGGGTAAGAGAGGAGAGAGGGGGAAGAGAGAGAAAGGAGAGAGGGGGAAGAGGGAGAGAGGGGGAAGAGGGAGAGAGGAGAGAGGGGGAAGAGAGAGAGAGGGGGGGGGAAGAGAGGAGAGAGAGAGGAGAAAGGGGGAAGAGAGAGGGGGAGGGGGAAGAGAGAGGGGGAGGGGGAAGAGAGAGGGGGAGGGGGAAGAGAGAGGGGGAAGAGGAAGAGAGGGGGAAGAGAGGAGAGAGAGAGGGGGAAGAGGAGGAGAGAGGGGGAGAGGGGAGAGAGAGGGGGGGAAGGGAGAGGAGAGGTGGGGGAGAGAGGAGAGGGAAGGGGGGGGGGAGAAGGATAATCATATATAAATACAAACACTTATTGACTCTCGCGCCCTCTCATTGAGGGGGCGCTACATTTTTGTGTTGCCTAGGGCAGCACAAAGTCTAAGTACACCACTGTTTGGGCACTGGATCCTCTATAGGCGCTCACCTTGGCACTTGCCACCAAAACTTTGTTTTCTTTAGAAAGCAGATTTTTTTCATATAAAATAAAATATGACAATTACTATGTTTACAGTTTATTTGTTATTTTCAATACCACCAATGCAGACAGACTAGACCAGGTTCACCAATGTAACCCCACCAAGCCCCCCACCCCTCCCTACCAGGCATCGGAAAACGAGTCGGCACCACAGTACGAGCAACTCACGGGTTTCAAATAGCTTTAACTGGGTACATATACACAAATATAAGGTCATCGATTACCACAGGTCAATAATTCACCTACAACGGGTCTGTCACTACTGCAGTTCTTCAAACTGGAAATGTTTTTTTTTTTTGTTTTTTTTCTTACAGCAAACAGAAAAATTGTCCCCAACAGGAAGTATATGTGAATATGAAATGCCAAATATAGGATTGTATACATTTTGTCATATATGTTCCTTCAATCAGTCAACATTGATACACAAATGGAGAGAGAAGTCTCCTTTAAATTTTAATGCAAGTTCCATCCAGGATGAGTCTTTGTTCAATTTGAAAGATCTCATTCCCTATCGAAGTCAGTTGAACGGTAAGATCGTAATTAAGATTTAATCATATTTTCTGTGATCGTTCCATCAATCTCCTTCTTCGCATTCTCTGTTTGAGCTGAAGAAGCCGCCATGCTTTGGTTTTCGGGGCTGGCTTGGCTGGTCGACTCATGATTCTCCGTCTCGTCAACGTTGCAGGCTGTTCGGAAACTGGACTCGCTTCCGCCATCGCTGTTTTGGAGAGGGAGTAAAGCTTTATGTTTCATCAAACTGTCATCACTGTTTTTCCCTTCCAGGGAGTTCTTTGACTTCATGACCTTGTTGGACACTGAATTCTTGGAAGGTTCATCGAAGCTCAGGGATAAGGTGACCGTGCCACTGCCAAAGCTGACTTTTTGCTTGCAGCTCCTGGCTCGTTCAGCAGCGGTGAAATGTTCATCATGGTTGCTCTTGCTGCTTATGGAGGACGATGGGGTAGAGCCTGCAGATCCTCCCAAGCTGTTGGACCTTTTGTGGGACACATTACTGCGCCTCAGAGTGGCTCGGGCCGCAACCTTGAAAGCATGAGCCACAGTGCTACAGCGGACCTCTTCGATGGTGTTCCTGGATGGTTTGAACAGGATGATGTAGACTTTGTTGAAGAAGATGCAAGCCAACAGGCCAAAACTCGAGGCCAGAATGGCAATGATCTCAACAGCCGAAACGTACTTCCCGTAGGTGCTTACATAGGCTGGAATGAAGGATATCCAGACAATGAAGAATATGAGCATGCTGAAGGTGATAAATTTGGCTTCGTTAAAATTTTCTGGTAGCTTTCGTGCCTTGAAAGCAAAGAAAAAGCAGATTCCAGCCAGCAAGCAAATGTATCCAATCAGGAACCCAAGCGCCATCAATGATCCTTCATTGCAAATGACGAATATGATCTCATCCTCATGATTCTTAGCTGCCCTCGGAGGCGCTGTGTATAGCCATATGATGCATGTCACGATCTGCACAAAGGTACACAGAAAAACCAGAAGAAACTGGAGGTTTAGGCCCCACCATTTCCGCTGAAAGCTCGTGGGGATTTTGGCCTCAAACACCAGCAGGATGCGGTTGGTTTTTACCAAAATGCAGGAGATGCAAAGCACAAAGCTGATGCCGAATGCTGGTTGCCGCAGCCGGCATGTCCAATCCTCAGGCTCACCGATGAAGAAGAGGGAACTGGAGAAGCAACACAACAATGAGAAGAGCAGGAGATAGGAGAGCTCGCGGTTTGTTGCCTTAACGATAGGTGTGTTGCGGAATTTTATGAACACGCTGAGGACAAAGGACGTCAGGAATATTCCCAAGATGGAGAACATGGTGAGAGCAATCCCAAATGGTTCTGTCCAAGACAGGAACTCGATCTCCTTGGCAACGCAGGATGTGTGGTTTTCATTGGACCAGTATTCTGCAGCACATTTCTCACAAGCGCTTGCATCTGGAAAAGAGAAGAGTGTTATCATGGGGGAAATACAGTGTTTTCACTTACCTATGTGGATGGTTCCTAATACAGAGACACAGTCCGCTGCTGAGGATTTTGGTGGACCCTGGATTATAAAGCCCCTTGCCCTGTTTGCTACATTAAAATTTCATCTACAGCCCCGCCTTCCTTAACCACCACTTGTGTGCTTGCCTTCCCTCATCACCAACCACGCCTGGGACCCCTTCCTTCACTATCTACTGTGCCTGGACCCCAAATTTCCCTACCATCCACCGCACCTACAGCCCCCTTCCCTTACCACCCACCCACCATGCCTGGGCTGCTTTTTCTTACCACCTACAGTGCCTGTAGCTCCCCCGTGCCTTACCACCAGCCACACCTGCAGCCCTCTTCCCTCACCCACCATGCCTAGGCCCATCTCCCCTCACCACCTAATGTGCCCTGCAGCACCCCATTATCACCCACCAAGCCTGCACCGTCCTTCCTTTGCCATCTACCATGTCTGTGCCCTTCTTCCATTACCACCCACCAAGCCTGCACCACCCTTCCTTCGCCATCTACCATGTCTGTGCCCTTCTTCCATTACCACCCACCAAGCCTGCACCACCCTTCCTTCGCCATCTACCATGTCTGTGCCCTTCTTCCATTACCACCCACCAAGCCTGCACCGTCCTTCCCTTGCCATCTACCATGTCTGTGCCCTTCTTCAATTACCACCCACCAAGCCTGCACCACCCTTCCTTCGCCATCTACCATGTCTGTGTCCTTCTTCCATTACCACCCACCAAGCCTGCACCACCCTTCCTTCGCCATCTACCATGTCTGTGCCCTTCTTCCATTACCACCCACCAAGCCTGCACCACCCTTCCTTCGCTATCTACCATGTCTGTGCCCTTCTTCCATTACCACCCACCAAGCCTGCACCGTCCTTCCCTTGCCATTTACCATGTCTGTGCCCTTCTTCAATTACCACCCACCAAGCCTGCACCACCCTTCCTTCGCCATCTACCATGTCTGTGTCCTTCTTCCATTACCACCCACCAAGCCTGCACCACCCTTCCTTCGCCATCTACCATGTCTGTGCCCTTCTTCCATTACCACCCACCAAGCCTGCACCACCCTTCCTTCGCTATCTACCATGTCTGTGCCCTTCTTCCATTACCACCCACCAAGCCTGCACCGTCCTTCCCTTGCCATTTACCATGTCTGTGCCCTTCTTCAATTACCACCCACCAAGCCTGCACCACCCTTCCTTCGCCATCTACCATGTCTGTGTCCTTCTTCCATTACCACCCACCAAGCCTGCACCACTCTTCCTTCGCCATCTACCATGTCTGTGCCCTTCTTCCATTACCACCCACCAAGCCTGCACCACCCTTCCTTCGCTATCTACCATGTCTGTGCCCTTCTTCCATTACCACCCACCAAGCCTGCACCACCCTTCCTTCGCCATCTACCATGTCTGTGCCCTTATTCCATTACCACCCACCAAGCCTGCACCGTCCTTCCCTTGCCATCTGCCATGTCTGTGCCCTTCTTCCATTACCACCCACGAAGCCTGCACCACCCTTCCTTCGCCATCTACCATGTCTGTGCCCTTCTTCCATTACCACCCACCAAGCCTGCACCACCCTTCCTTCGCCATCTACCATGTCTGTGCCCTTCTTCCATTACCACCCACCAAGCCTGCACCACCCTTCCTTCGCCATCTACCATGTCTGTGCCCTTCTTCCATTACCACCCACCAAGCCTGCACCACCCTTCCTTCGCCATCTACCATGTCTGTGCCCTTCTTCCATTACCAGCCACCAAGTCTCCCGTCTGGCCCATGCCGATAGACGTCCGGAAGGGAGCGCTGCTGATGCGGGTGGACGTTTCTAAATGTCCCTCCGCATCCATTGCCGGTGCGCGCTCCCTGGGAGCACGTGCACCGTGATCAGTGCCTGCTGTGTCCTCCAGACACAGATCACTCTACGGGACCTCTGTGTGAGGTCCCGATCATGTGATCACTGATTGGCCACATGAACAGTAGTAAACAAGATGTCACTTCCTGACATCATTGCTTACTACATGTGAAATCTGTGAATGATCACAGAGGTCACATGGTACAGGGCCATTCGCAACAGCCTTGTACCATGTGACAAGCTGTGACCAATCACAGCTCACACAGTATTTCTCAATGACTGCAGGAATGCAGCCAGAGAGAAGGAGGAATGACTGCTTTTACAGCCTTTATGGGTGTAAAAGCAATCAGTGTAAAAAAAAAAAAAAATCTTCATCACCCCCCACAAGTAGTACAGTGTCACCATGGTGACACTGTACTGCTAGGGTGACAGTATGTTAACCTCTTCACGCCGGCCGCACACAAATGTGCGGCCTCCCGATGTCTGGGCCTAGACGCTGAGCGGCCGCACATTTGTGTGCAATTAAGAAAAGCATATATGTTGAGAGCGCGCGCCCAGCACACATGTCCAGTAGTCACTGAAAGGTCCCGATTTCCTCTTTCGATCGGGACCTTTCCTGATCCTGTGACCACCGTGACAGCAAATCACGGCGGCCACATGACCCTAAAACCCCGCCCACCTCCCGGCTTCTGAAACCCTTAAAGGGCCGGGAGGCGCCGGCGCCAAGGGGTTAAAAAAAACTAAAATAAAAACGTAAAAAAGTTTTGTGAAAAATTATAATTTTTGGCTTTAAACTAATTTGTTTTTGTTTTTTTTAACTAAAAAGATAGATGAATACAATTTGGGCAAGATTTATGAAGAAAGATTATTTGTTTGCAAAATTTTTTTTCAAAATGTTTGGACATTTTTATTTATATAGCAAAAAAAATAAAAATCCCCGTTGAATAAATACCACCAAAATAAAGCTTTATCTGTCTAAAAAAATGCTAAAATATTCATATGGGTACAGTGTTGCATGACCGCGCAATTGACATTCAAAGTGTGACAGCGCTGAAAGCTGAAAATTGGCCTGGGCAGGAAGGGGGTGAAGACATGAGGGCTGCAAGAACTTCGTGGAGTCATTGCCACCCCACGTGGGATGTGTTTTCAGGGCCAATGGTGGTTCAGTTTGATACAGAATAGGAATGTCGTGGTCACTGAAGATGTGGATTTACCAATTCCTTTCTTGTCAAATCATTTCAATGTAAAACCTGATTGAAGGTGCCCTGTCATTGGCCTCTCGAAAGCTGGATGAGGACCATGAAGTGTTGCTTGCCTAAGTACTATACAGATCTGCCACTAGATGGCCCACTCACAGCACCAATGGGCCAAACCCTGACCAGTGGACTCTACGCCGGCTTGTGCTGATTTCCCTCTACAAGCCCATGAATTACTGCAAGGTCTTGTTCACAGGAGTGCTGCATACAGGAGCTCTTTCAACACCTGCATGGCTTTGGTTGGCTTCAGCCCAAATTTCAGAGGCTTTACTGTCTAGGCGTAGCAGCAGGCAATAGCAGGCTTGCAGAACGGTGCGACTGATCAGAGCTGTGTGTGTACAGTCCTGTTCTGCACACTGCATCCTTTCCTTTCTAAAGTCATGGAGCGCTCAGCAATGGGGGGGGGGGGGGGGTGATGGTGCTGATGCCTGACCGTCCACTTATTGCTGAGTATCTCTAGAAAAAAACATTGGATTTTTCATTTTAGATGAAGTAGAGAATTGTTTGAACCTCTGTTATGTCTTCTCTTGCTGTCTGTGTATAGCGGAGGGAATTTCCCTTGAAGTGTTACTAAACCCCCCCCCCCCGGACCCGACATTCACACGACATTCACTATATCCGCTCTCCCCGGACCCCGCATTCACTATATCCGCTCTCCCAGAACCCCGCATTCACTATATCCGCTCTCCCCGGACCCCGCATTCGCTATATCCTCTCTCCCCGGACCCCGCATTCACTATATCCGCTCTCCCCGGACCCCGCATTCGCTATATCCGCTCTCCCCGGACCCCGCATTCGCTATATCCGCTCTCCCCGGACCCCGCATTCACTGTATCCTCTCTCCCCGGACCCTGCATTCACTATATCCGCTCTCCCAGGACCCCGCATTCACTATATCCGCTCTCCCCGGACCCCGCATTCACTATATCCTCTCTCCCCGGACCCCGCATTCACTATATCCGCTCTCCCAGGACCCCGCATTCACTATATCCGCTCTCCCCGGACCCCGCATTCACTAGATCCGCTCTCCCCGGACCCCGCATTCACTATATCTGCTCTCCCTGGACCCCGCATTCACTATATCCGCTCTCCCCGGACCCCGCATTCACTATATCTGCTCTCCCCGGACCCCGCATTCACTATATCCTCTCTCCCCGGACCCCGCATTCACTATATCCGCTCTCCCAGGACCCCGCATTCACTATATCCGGTCTCCCCGGACCCCGCATTCACTATATCCGCTCCCCCCAGACCCCGCATTCACTAGATCCGCTCTCCCCGGACCCCGCATTCACTATATCTGCTCTCCCTGGACCCCGCATTCACTATATCCGGTCTCCCCGGACCCCGCATTCACTATCTGGTCTCCCACAGTACACACAACATGGAAATGCAATTATTTTAGTAAATATAAACAGAGTACAAAATACCTTTTCTCATCAGCAGTATATAGCAGTCTTGTGACTTCTATCAATGTCCAGCAGAGCACTGGTTACATCTTGTAGGAGGAGTTTTCTTTCTGCTCTAGGAGGATGCAGAACACCTGACCTCTGTCTGAACAGTGCTGATTGGCCCTGTGCTGATCACTTGCACCCTCCCAAGAAAAAAAAACCCTCTAGCAATACACACCAAACTGAGCATGTGTTTATGGATTCAGTCTGTGTCAGGTGGTAATTTCAACAAGAAGAGGGGCAGAGAAGACAGGATCAAACAGCCTTTTTTTCACAATGCAGAGGACTAACCCCTTAGGTCCCACAGTGAGTATAACAAGCATGCTTCACTGCATCTACAGACTGATTGTACTGTTGGGGGTTCAGTAACACTTTAAGCATTACTAGTCCCAGGACCGTGTACATCTCCACAGTATCAGGCAGTGACATGCTGGGTTGTAAATGAAGTCAACTTCCAGTAGCTGGGTGTAGATGTGAACGCAGGGGCGGGCTGACCATTCGGGGCACTCTAGCACTGCCCGAGGGCCCGGGGTCAGTAGGGGGCCCCATAAGATGCCCCTGGTACCTTTCATAGACTTTTTTTGGGTGCGGTTTGAGTGTGGGCGAGGACACAGGGGCCCTATGATCCCCTATTACCTCATGAGTTGTCAGTCCGCCCCTGTGTGAACGTGAAGCGTAAACTGTCACGTATTACTGGCGTTCTTCAGTTTGGATTCTTTTTGGTTGGGGACAACGAGCAGCACTATGGTGGGTATCAAATGCCGTCCACCGATCCTCTAGAACACGGGTCTCAAAGTGGTGGCCCTCCAGCTGTTGCCAAACTACAAGTCCCATGAGGCATTGCAAGGCTGACAGTTACATGCATGATTCCCATAGGCAGAGGCATGATGGGACTTGTAGTTTTGCAACAGCTGGAGGGCCACCACTTTGAGACCCCTGATCTAGAAGCCTCATGACACAGAATCAAACAATGGGAACCTTGAAAGGCTCCGTCCTGTTTCCGGGACCCCCCATCCATTTACCTGTCTCATCGGAGTACTCCCCATCGGGGCACGGCTCACACATGAAGCAGCAGGTCGGTTCACCCTCTATGATCCCTTTCCTGGTGCCTTCATGACAGATCCGGCTACAGTTGGAGAACGGGACCTGCCGGGGAGAGGTAAGAGGATCATCTGTAGTCGTTACATTGTTACTTTCCAATCAGTTTGATGGTAAACAGAATGGGCTTCAGAATGTCATTTGAAAAAGGAATTTAAAATGTAAAAGGATTATAATAGCCAAACTGTTGGCGCGATATAAATCCTGTATAATAATAATATAATAATAATTATATATATATATACACACTGCATGTTGAAATGCATTTGTTATATATTACAAAATATGTGAAAAATATATTTTTTTAAAATACCGTATATTCTTCAGATTGTTTTTAACATATAAAAAAGTAACGTTAACATATTATTACATATATTTGTAAATGCAGTCCAAAAATGTAGATTAAATGTATTTTTAAAGACATACAGTATATTTGAAAATGTATTTATACAAAAATATTATTCATATATTTTGTAGTAAAAACGCATTTCAACATACAGTACACACACATATCTATATCTCTCTATCTATCTATCTATATATATATATATATATATATATATATATATATATTTTTTTTTTTTTTTTTTTTAAATACTACAATTTTGTCCGTATTCAATATATTTTATATATATATATATATATATATATATATATATTTGAAATACTACAATTTTGTCTGTATTCAATACACATTATATATATATATATATATATATATAATATATATTGAATACGGACAAAATTGTAGTATTTAAAAAAATATATATATATGTATATGTGTGTGTGTGTGTGTACTGTATGTTGAAATGCATTTTTACTACAAAATATATGAATAAAAATAATGTAAATTTAAATATTTTCTAAAGGCATATATTTAAAAACATTCTTAAATATTTTCTTCAGATTTTGTTTACATATAACAAAGTCAATAACATATTATTTTTACATGTATTTGTAAATGCATTCCAAAAATGTAGATTAAATGTATTTTCAAAGACATATATTTGAAAATGTTTTTTAAAAAATTTTTTTCATATATTTTTTAATATATAAAAATTGCATTTCAACATACGGTGTATGTATGTATGTATATCTATATATATATATATATATAGATATATATAGATATATATATGAAATACTACAATTTTGGCTGTATTCAATTTTGAAAATACACTTAATCTACGTTTCTGGAATGCATTTACAAATATATGTTAAAATGACTTTGTGATATGTTAAAACAAATCTAAATTTTTTTTTTATTTAAAATATGTTTTTAAATGTATGCCTTTAGAAAATATATTTAAATTTACATATTTTTTTTTTAAGAGTACATGTTAAAATATATTAGTGTAGGCCAATATATTGTAAATATATGTCACAGTTATCATTTCTTTTCTAAATATATTGGAAATATATTTCTCTTCCATGTGGGTGAGAGCACAGCTGTGATAGAGGAATGAGAAATGAAGCAGTCTACCTATTTGTACAAAGGTCTGCTGAGCGAAGCTCATATGCATTTGCTCAACCCTCACAAACAATCCCTATGTTTTGTAGAATATGTTTATTTCCTGTGATCTTCATCTCCATCTAGTGACCATAATGAGGTATTTTCCTGACTGAGGTATTTCAGGACAATTCAGACATTCCGCTCCTACATGTAAAATTCTGAATTTTTTGCTGGAAAACTACTTTGAATCTGCAAACATTATATATATTTTTAAAGTGGAGTTCCAGTGAAAATGTAAAAAAATATAAGTCAGCAGCTACAAAAACTGTAGCTGCTCACTTTTAAAAAAACGTAGCGAGGAACCATAGGAAAACAAAGGTGTACAGTGGTACAAGGGAAGATAGGACCTGAATGAGTAACTGAAAAGGAGCACTGTTCTCAAGGACCTGGTGGTCTGTATGAGGTTCTGTATGAGGCATGAGGAGGGAGCCAAAAGTGAACAGAAAGACGAAAAAGATAAAAGAAGAAAGATAGAGGGGGGGGGGGGAAGAATTAGGAGATACTGATGGAGTGAGTGGAAGAGATAAAATGACTTTTTTATATGTTAAAAAAATCTGAAGAATATAGTTTAAAAATATATATTTTTAAAAATAATTTTCATATATAATAATAATAAGTATAATTCATATATATATATATATATATATATATATATATATATATATATATATATATATATATATATATATACAATATATATGTATATATAAATAAATATATATAATATATATATATATATATATGAATTATATATACTTATTATTATTATATATGAAAATTATTTTTAAAAATATATATTTTTAAACTATATTCTTCAGATTTTTTTAACATATAAAAAAAGTCATATATCAAAATATATTTTACAAATATTTTTCATATACTTTGTAATATATAAAAAACGCAGTACAACATGCAGTGTGTGTATTTATATATATATATATATATATATATATATATATATATATATATATATATATATATATATATATATACACACACACACACACACTGCATGTTGTAATGCGTTTTTTATATATTACAAAATATATGAAAAATATTTGTAAACATATATTTTGAAATATATTAAATACGGCCAAAATTGTAGCATTTCAAATGTATGTCAATATATTTGGGAAGAATAATTTAAAAAATATATTTCAAATATATTTTTCTTCCATGTAGGTTGGTCATCTCTATAGTCATCCGGCCACTGGCTTCAGTCCCGGGCTCCGTGGTGAGAAAGGACAGCCTGGGAAGGGAGGGACACCCTTCTGCCAAAACAGTGATCCAGCGGCTAATTAGCCGCCTGGAACACTTTTACTTTATTTAGCATCACTGGCTGAAAAAAAAAAAAAAGATACCGGGGTCATGGCTGAAGGTGCAGCCATGGCCCCGGCATAACCACTCAAACCCAACAATGTACAGGTACGTCCTTGGGCGGAAAGTGGTTAAGCAAACTATGGAGAGGATTTGTGGGGGCTGCCTTTGCCACCTTCTAAAAATGTAACTACCTGGCAGCCATTGCTATCTTGCATATATTTAGCCTGAAATGCATTAGAGACATCTTGCTGCTTGTATGTACTCCATTCAGCCATTATTTGCTGGATTGTGCCATCATCCTTTGATTCAAGCATACTCCGCATTGGCGAGCTGGATGTGCACCCACCTGTAGATTGCGGTGAACTGTAAACTAGCCTGGGGTGGTCTTACTGCTTTGTGTGTTGAACCCATTGGTTCCACGTGACAGCCGGGTACCTAACAAGCTGGCGGTGTCCTGTTTGGAACCCTGGACAATCAGAATGCCGAGCATCTTTTATGCTACCAACACAGCTAGAAGCCCACCTTATCCAACACATTTATATCCAATACTGGCTGGATTGTACAGGAGGAGTATGGGACTTGGAACGCACTGAAAAACAATGGTAACCCAAGCCAAGAAATGGACAAGCACCAAGTGTTGGTAGCTCCGGAGCCACTTGGCCGTAACGGTAAAACAACTGACTGGTGGATGTCCAAAACTGGACCCACCAACCAATAACCATCATTTTGGCGAGTATAGAAGCTTTCATCTTTTACTACAATGTATTCTGCATTATAGTGCTCTTATAAGTCAGGAACATGAAAAAAAAAGACCTCCAGTGTCACCGGCGGAGACCCCAAAATAACGACCTACCTCTCGGGAGAATCCACTCCACAGGATCTTGCTCTCGTTAATGAAAAGCCTCTCCCCCTTCCGAGCGTACACGTTGTAGTGGCCGATGTCTTCAAAGACCACTTCGTCCGAGCCGTCCTCTTTGGACAAGTGCCAGTTGATGATGGTGTAATTCCCCACCAGGTCTCCAAAGTCATTGAAGTCCACTTGCTCCCCCATGTTATTGGTGAAGTTTAGGTGCCTCAAATGTTTCAGGACCTACAAAATGCAGAAATGTGTTTATTGCAATTGGTTAAAAGGCGAGGAACACTTCGAGAAATGTTTGTAACCAAGGTGCTGAGCTGTAATATACCAATTTTCAGATTCAGAAGCATTCCAATAGCCTATAGCAGTCTTTGTCAACCTTTGTACCCCAGGGGAACCCATTGTAAACCGATTCCTTAGGGGCCAGTGGGAAATATACTCCCCTTACAGTGGAGCTCACAATACCAACTTTACAGACATCTAAAAGATCAACCACATGCTGCCGCTGCCTCCGCAAAGTGGAATTGGCCCCAGAATTACGAGGGCAACATCAAATTGGACATCAATCGGCCATAGCTCAAGGAACCTCTAGCAAACTCTGGAGGAACTCTGGGGTTTTGCAGAACCCTGGTTGAGAAGGCCAGCTTGTAGCATAAGTTCACCTTTTCGGCTAATAAATGAAGAAAAGAGAATCTGTAAGGGAATTTCCATGAGATGGCTGGTGAGTAGACGTGCACATGTGCACAGAGATGCACGATCACGCACACGCACGGTGAAGATTGGCATCAGACGGACTATTTAAAAGGTGCCTCTGCCTGTGCTGAGTGCTGACTGGTCTTTAGCTGTTCCCCATTTCCTGCTCGTTCCTGTGTGATTTCCTTGTTGCTGACCCGGCTTGTTCCTGACCTGACTCTGATTACTCTCCTGCTTGATACTGGTTCCTGACCCTGGCTCTGCTCCTGACTTTGGTTTGCTTCTGATTTGGTACCTCGCTGTCCGCCCGTTGATGACCCCGGCTATTTCCATTGACACTGCTCCTGTCTCGTCTCCTATCCCAGCTTCCTGCCTTGCTCTGGTGCACACCTGGCGACCTACCATATCAGCGCTGCATATCACTACTGATCCTGAATCGGAGGTTCATCAGTCTTCCAAAATATCCAACCGCAAGAGCTGCAAACAACTTCTGCTGGCGCGCTTGTCCTCCTGGTTCCTAGACACCCTCTGTTCCACCTCCAGTGGGGTCAGGTCTAGTGACACAAGTGAGGCTGACCTTGTCATTTCAGTCTCCAATCAGAATCCTAGAACACGGTACTGCTCAACAGGAGACTAGACTAGACTGTAGTCCTGAAAAGTGGATCTGTGCAGCACTTATCTCAGCCTAGGTAAGTTCCAGACTACTAGAGGTGTCAGCAAGGTCTCACCAGCCAGGTGGAACTCAAGCAAGAGCCCAACAGTTCTTTCTGCCACAACAGGACTCAGCGGAACCCCTTCCTGATCTCTCAGTAAGGCCTAATGCACACTGCTGCTCCTAAACGCATGTTTTTGGAGGGTTTTTTCCTGCCCATGAACTACCCCTAGACAGCAGTTTAGTAGCAGGGGAGTGTAGAGGACGTTTTCTGAACTCCCTAAAAATGGCCTTCAGGAGAGGAAATTTTGGCTCCAAGAATGCTGGACGCTGAGAGCCGCCTAAGCGCTAGGCGCCTTTTTAGTACTTCAGCATTAATTCATTTCGAAGGACAGAATAAATTAAAATTCTACCTAATTAAATAAATAAACGTCCAAAAACTGCTAAACTCTCCTAAATTGCTTTGAAAAAATGCAGCTTGGGCAAACCTCCCAACCTTCTGAGATGGGAAGAAAGGACACCTATTAGCAAAGTATTTAGCCTAGGATACACCCCCTGCCACGCCCCGTAAAGGAGAGTCCAACAACAACAAAAAAATTAGTTAAACCCACAAGTGTTGTTTTTTTTTTTTTTTTTTACCACTACTATTCCTCTTTTTGGCTTTTGACATTTACAAATGCGGCAATTTAGAGATCAGATGAAAGGTTTAGCGCGGGGAACCACTTTTTCAAAGATAAATAGTGAGATTTTCAACACTGATTTTTAGGGATGCACCGAAATTTAGGTGGCCGAAACTTTTTGGCCGAAAACACCCCTACCGGCCTTAGGGTGATATGAAAATAGGCACCGACACAGGTGCCAAAAATTGCCCCCCACCCACGGCTGCTGCCTGGTGGCTCTCAACCTTACCTGAGAACCCATCCAACGATCCCGGCGCTGTGCACAGAGATCAGTGGAGGAAAGATGGCCGCCACTCATCTCTATTCCCTTGGAGGACCGGAGCGACGTCATTACCTCACTTCCAGTTTCCAGAGCCTTGTAAACGAGGCCTTTTTTTGTGTTTTTTTTTTCTTTTAAAGTATTGGATCAATGCATGTTTTTTTTTTTTTTTTTTTTATCTTTTATTCTTTTATCTTCTAATATTTTTTTATCTAAAACTTTACATTGTAGAGGAGAGATGTGAGGTCTTAGTGTCCTCATATCGCTTCATAAAGAGGACCTGTCACTGCTTATTTCTATCACAAGGGGTGTTTGCATAATAAAAGTGGAATAAAAGTGATTAAAAAAAAAGGGACCATGTAAAAAAAAAATTAAAGGGACAGTGTAAAAAAAAATAAAATTAAAGGGACAGTGTACAAAAAAGTAAATAAAGGGACAGTGTAAAAAAAAAATTAAATAATAAAAAAAAAAGTTTAAAGTGCCCCCCCCCCGTGCGCAGTGGTGAACGCACACATATGTAAACGGTGTTGAAACCCCACACGTGAGGTATCCCCACAAACATCAGAGCAAGAGCAACAATTCTCACACTAGACCTCCTCTGTAAATTTAAACTGGTAACCTGTAGAAATTTTTAAAGCGTCAGCCATGGAGATTTCTAAGTACCGTAGTTTGTTGCAATTTCACAAGCGTGTGCAATTTTAAAGCGTGACATGTTAGGTATCTATTTTTTTGGCATACCACCCACTTTGATATTTTACAAAAAAAAAATTGGAGTATATATTGTGTTTTTTTTTTTTATTTCATTAAAGTGTATTTTTTCCCCCAAAAAATTGCATTTGAAAAACCTCTGCATAAATACCACAGTACATAAAAAATTGCAACAATTGTCCAGGGTGTTTGCTAAAAAAAAATTATATATATATATAGGTAATTTTCTAGCAAAAAATACTGATTTACAGATGTAAAGAAACCGTGCCAGAAAATGCCAGTAAATAATTTAGTCGCAATGAAAGTGATTGGAGACATATATTGTGAGCTTAAAGCATATGCACGTTCAAAATGTAAATGTATATACTCACTTCTACACTGAATTTTAATTATTTTTAGCCCACTCCCATTAAAGCAGAGTTCTGGTCCCTGGACCTCCCCCTCCAAAAAAAAAAAAAAAAAGTCAGCAGCTACAGTCAAGTCCATAAATATTGGGACATAGACACAATTCTAACATTTTTGGCTCTATACACCACTACAATGGATTTGAAATGAAACAAACAAGATGTGCTTTAACTGCAGACTGTCAGCTTTAATTTGAGGGTATTTACATCCAAATCAGGTGAACGGTGTAGGAATTACAACAGTTTGCATATGTGCCTCCCACTTATTAAGGGACCAAAAGTAATGGGACAGAATAATAATCATAAATCAAACTTTCACTTTTTAATACTTGGTTGTAAATCCTTTGCAGTCAATTATAACCTGAAGTGTGGAACGCATAGACATCACCAGACGCTGGGTTTCATCCCTGGTGATGCTCTGCCCGGCCTCTACTGCAACTGTCTTCAGTTCCTGCTTGTTCTTGGGGCATTTTCCCTTCAGTTTTGTCTTCAGCAAGTGAAATGCTCAATCGGATTCAGGTCAGGTGATTGACTTGGCCATCGCAGAACATTCCACTTCTTTCCCTTAAAAAACTCTTTGGTTGCTTTTGCAGGCTGCTTTGGGTCATTGTCCATCTGCACTGTGAAGCGTCCAATGAGTTGTGAAGCATTTGGCTGAATATGAGCCGATAATATTCCCGAAACACTTCACAATTCATCCGGCTGCTTCTGTCAGCAGTCACATCATCAATAAATACAAGAGAAGCAGTTCCATTGGCAGCCATACATGCCCACGCCATGACACTACCACCACCATGATCACTGATGAGGTGGTATGCTTAGGATCATGAGCAGTTCCTTTCCTTCTCCATACTCTTCTCTTCCCATCACTCTGGTACAAGTTGATGTCGGTCTCATCTCTCCATAGGATGTTGTTCCAGAACTGTGAAGGCTTTTTTACATGTCGTTTGGCAAACTCTAATCTGGCCTTCCTGTTTTTGAGGCTCACCAATGGTTTCCATCTTGTGGTGAACCCTCTGTATTCACTCTGGTGAAGCCTTCTCTTGATTGGTGACTTTGACACACATACACCTACCTCCTGGAGGGTGTTCTTGATCTGGCCAACTGTGGTGAAGGGTGTTTTCTTCACCAGGGAAAGAATTCTTTGGTCATCCACCACAGTTGTTTTCCGTGGTCTTCCGGGTCTTTTGGTGTTGCTGAGCTCAGCGGTGCGTTCCTTCTTTTTAAGAATGTTCCAAACAGTTGTTTTGGCCACGCCTAATGTTTTTGCTATCTCTCTAATGGGTTTGTTTTGTTTTTTTTTCAGCCTAACGATGGCTTCACTGATAGTGACAGCTCTTTGGATCTCATCTTGAGAGTTGACAGCAACAGATTCCAAATGCAAATAGCACACTTGAAATGAACTCTGGACCTTTTATCTGCTCATTGTAATTGGGATAATGAGGGAATAACACACACCTGGCCAAGGAACAGCTGAGAAGCCAATTGTCCCATTACTTTTGGTCCCTTAATAAGTGGGAGGCACATATGCAAACTGTTATAATTCCTACACCGTTCACCTGATTTGGATGTAAATACCCTCAAATTAAAGCTGACAGTCTGCAGTTAAAGCACATCTTGTTCATTTCATTTCAAATCCATTGTGGTGTATAGAGCCAAAAATGTTAGAATTGTGTCCATGTCCCAATATTTATGGACCTGACTGTATTTTTATTTATTTCAGATACTTATATAGCACCATCAATTTACACAGCGATTTACACACACATATATATATATATATATATATATATATATATATATATATATTGTACATCCACAACAGTCCCCGCCCCCGAGGAGCGTACAGTCTAAGGTCCCTAACTTACATTCATACATACACATACTAGGACAATTTAGACAGGGGCCAATTAACCTACCAGCATGTCTTTGGAGTACCCGGAGGAAACCTACGCAGGCACAGGGAGAACATGCAAACTCCAGGCAGGTGGTGCCGTGGCTGGGATTTGAACCAACGACCCCGGTACTGTCAGGTGGAAGTGCTAACCACTTAGCCACTGTTCTGCCCCTACAAATACTGTACCTGTTGACTTTTAATATTAGGGCACTCACCTGTCCAGGGATCCAGCAGTGTCCTCAGCCCGAGCAGGGGCGGACTGACCATTCAAGCACTCTGGCACTGCCCAAGGGCCCAGGGTCAGTAGGGGCCCCATGAAATGCCCGAGGTTCCTTTTATAGGCTTTTTTGGGTGTGCTTTTAGTGTGGGCAAGGACACAGGGGCCCCATGATCCCCTATTGCCTGGGGGCTCCATGAGTTATCAGTCCGCCCCTGACCCCAAGCCACTTCTTCAATTGGGTGCTGGCGCCGCCATGTTGATTAAAGGAAAGTGGCAGTGAAGCCTTGCGGCTTCACAGCCGGTTTCCTGCTGCACATGCGCTGCTGTTGGCTGCTGAGGATGTCAATCATCAGGTTCGGGCCAGCAATTCCTGGCTGGGACTCGATGATCTTCGGCGGCGCTGAGAGGAGAGAGATCTGTGTGTAAACTAGTGAAACACAAAACAGTAAACAATCTAATCACACCCTAACACACAGTTAACCCTTTGATCGCTCCAGTTGTTAACCCCTTTCTGCCCAGTGCCATTACTACAGTGTCAGTGCTTTTTATTAGCACTGATCACTGTATTGGTGTCACTGGTGATGTGAGTGGCAGATAGTCAGTTCCCCCCCATTGTCAGAATGCCCGCCGCAGTCCTGCTATAAGTCGTTGATCGCCGCCATTACTAGTATAAAAAAATACATAAAAACTCCAGTATCTATACCGCCATTTGTAGACGCTAT
This sequence comes from Staurois parvus, assembly GCF_062004578.1. NCBI lineage: Eukaryota > Metazoa > Chordata > Amphibia > Anura > Ranidae > Staurois > Staurois parvus. The sequence goes on along the minus strand of NW_028321556.1, from coordinate 72,052 downwards.
AACTTTTACATAAACCAATTATTAGACACTTATTGGGATTTTTTGTAAACAAAGACATGGAGCGGGATACATTTTGCCCTAAATTTATGAAGGAATTTAATTTTTTTTCATTTTTATTGGATATGTTTTCAGGCAAAAAGTAAAAAAATATATATATTTTTTTCCAAATTGGCAGTCTTTTTTTGTTTATAGCGGAGAAAAAACCCAAAAACAACGCAGAGGTGATCAAATACCACCGAAACAAAGCTCTATTTGTGGGAAAAAATGACACACATTTCATTTATATACAGTGTTGCATGACCGCGACCCATTCTTTCACCAATGTTTGTAGAAGCAGTCTGCATGCCTAGGGGCTTGATTGTATACACCTGTGTCCACGGAGGGGATTGGAACACCTGAATCACATGATTTGGAGGGCGGGGCCAATACGTCTGGCAATATAGTGTATGAGTACAGTTGGTGACAAGATGTTAATCTGAGCAAAGTTATGGACTCATTTTGTGGCGCCCCTCACACGTTTCCTTCCTGGAATTCTGTGACTCGTAGTCACTATGCCCTGTGAGTGGGCACTGCTGTGTCACACATTTCACAGAGCCTGCCTTATGAACTACAAAGGTGTGAGAGGTGGAGTTTGAAGAGGCGGAGCCAGTACAGGAATCACTGCTTGCAGGCAGCAAGGACACTTAGTCCTTAGAAATGAAGGAGAAGCTGCAAAGCATGCTGGGAATCCGGGAAGTTGTGGAAAGAGACGGCCAGCAGGCAGACAGAGCTCACAATGTGCATGAAGATTTTTCAAGAATATCGGATTGTCTGATATATCTAATGTTTGTATTGTTATGTTGTTTATGTTATGTTATTATTGTTTGTATTGTGGGAGCTGGTAAAAATCTTCCTGCGCATGCTCATTTCATGGAGATGCTTCAACGTGCCTCGTCCTTGTGTCAATGTACAAATCCTAGAGGTCCAAAATAATAACAAAAATATATATATACAGTTGTGTTCAAAATAATAGCAGTGTGTTGAAAAAAGTGAATAAAGCTGAAAATCCTTCTAATATCTTTTATTTCCATCCACACAAATGCATTGGGAACACGACACATTCTATTCCAAATCACAACATGAAGAAAAATACATCAAATTTGTGTTGTTCCTCTAAAAAATTTGAAGAAAAGTGAATATTAGACGGTTCAAAATGGCCGTGTTTGTATTCTTCTTTACAAACTCAAACATTCACTATATAAACTGAGAAATGTTTGAAGATTTTGCTTTCCTTTGAATGACTTCATGAATATTTGGTTGTAGTCGCAGTTTCTGAGAACTGCTGTACATCTGTGTTGCATGGAGTCCCCCAACTTCTGGCCCCTGTGATCAGGTATTCCAGCCCAGGATGATTGGACCACATTCCACAGTTCTTCTCTATTTCTTGGTTTGGCCTCAGAAACGGCATTTTTGATGTCACCCCACAAGTTTTCTATTGGATGAAGATCCGGGGATTGGGCTGGCCACTCCAAAAACGTCCATCTTGTTGATCTGGAACCAAGATGTTGCACGTTTACTGGTGTGTTTGGGGTCGTTGTCTTGTTGGAACCCCCATTTCAAGGGCATTTCCTCTTCAGCATAAGGCAGCATGACCTCTTCAAGTATTCTGATGGATTCAAACTGATCCATGATCCCTGGTATGCGATAAATAGGCCCAACACCGTAGTATGAGAAACATCCCCATATCATGATGCTTGCACCACCATGCTTCACGGTCTTCACAGTGTACTGTGGCTTGAATTCAGTGTTCGGGGGTCGTCTGACAAACTGTCTCCGCCCACTAGACCCAAAAAGAACAATCTTACTTTCATCAGTCCACAAAATGTTGCCCCATTTCTCTTTAGGCCAGTCAATGTGCTCTTTGGCAGATTGTAACCTCTTCAGCACACGTCTGTTTCCCAACAGTGGGACTTTGCGGGGACTTCTTGCAGATAGCTTGGCTTCACATCGGCGTCTTCTAATTGTAACAGTCCTCACAGGGAACGTCACACCTTCTTTCATCTTCCTGGAGCTGATTGTTGGCTGAGTCCGCCCCATTTTGGCTATTCTTCTATCCATTCCAATGGTAGTTTTTCGCTTTCTTCCGCGTCTTTCAGGTTTTGGTTGCCATTTTAAAGCATTTGTGATCATTTTAGCTGAGCAGCCGATCATTTTCTGCACTTCTTTATATGTTTTCCCCTCCAATCAACTTTTTAATCAAGGTACGCTGTTCTTCTGAACAATGTCTGGAACGACCCATTTTCCTCAGAATTTCAGAGAGAAATGCACTGTAACCAGCATGTCCAACATTTGCTGCCTTCCTTCCTTAAATAAGGGCAATAATTGCCACCTGTTTATCAAAGAATGAATGACCTCACTAATAGAACTCCACACGGCTATTATTGTGAACACGCCCCTTTCAATGAGTGATTCAATGACACAGAATCAGCAGCATGCATGTCATGACTGTTGGGTCTGTTGGATTTCTATTACTCTACTACACCTGCTAGGAAATTATTTGCCATGTAGAAATATCATTTCCACCAAAAACAGTGATTGATCCGGTTAGTGATGTCTGACGGCTATTACTTTGAACACAACTGTATATATATATATAATAGGTTCCACTGATCCCCTGGACATGCTGGATTCTCAGTGGAGTTCTGAGTTGCCACTTTCTACATAGTGCAGCCACTGCCCGCCTTTCCCGCCTGTTAATGTTTTATGTGATTGGAATTGCACGATCGATTTCAATGCTGATGTTATACAATCACAGTGTATGCTGTGACCCTAGATTTCCTTTAAAGCTAAATACGAGGAAAACCGCTCAATGCATGCAGTACATGGAATACACATACAGGCGCACCTCGGTTAACGTAACTTTCGGTTTACGAATGAAAATTCATTGAAAATAACGCCTCGGTTTAGTAATTTTTTTCGCAATATGAACGGGTTAATTGGTTTTCAGTGCATTTATGAAATTTTTTTATAATCATGTCCCTGTACAGTATTTATGCCTTTAAAGTGCACTTTATAAAGAGTTCTGAACAGATAAAACTTTTTTTTTTTTACTTTTTTCTGACCTCTGGAACGGATTAATTGGTTTTCAATGCATTTATGAATTAATTTTTAATCATGTCCCTGTACAGTATTTATGCCTTTAACTAGTTGCCGACCGCAGATAGCCGAATGACTGAAGTGCGGCCGGCCAGTTCTGGGTGGACGTCATATGACGTCCTCTCAGAACGCGCTCTCCTGCACGGCCCCGGGGGCACTCACCCGGCGATCTCCGTGATCGCTGTGTCCTATGGGCCCAGCTGATCACGTGATGTGGTAAAAGGCCAATCACAGCGGCCTTTTACCACGTGTCCAATGACACGCTGATTACGGGGAAATGCAATTGTCGGTTCTCGGCTGCACTTTCTCACGCTGTCAGAGCGCGAGGAAAGTACTGCCGAGAACCGGCAATTGTCAGAGCGGGGATCGGCACCGATCATCAGGGCACTGATTATCAGTGCCCAGCAGTACCATCCACCAGTTCCACCCACAAGTTCCTGTAGGCGGGAAGGGGGTAGAAGTGCCCTCTAGGCGGGAAGGGGGTAGAAGTGCCCTCTAGGCGGGAAGGGGGTAGAAGCGCCCGGTAGGCGGGAAGGGGGTAGAAGCGCCCGGTAGGCGGGAAGGGGGAAGAAGCGCCCGGTAGGCGGGAAGGCGGTAGTAGCGCCCGGTAGGCGGGAAGGGGGTAGAAGCGCCCGGTAGGCGGGAAGGGGGTAGAAGCGCCCGGTAGGCGGGAAGGGGGTAGAAGCGCCCGGTAGGCGGGAAGGGGGTAGAAGCGCCCGGTTGGCGGGAAGGGGGTAGTAGCGCCCGGTAGGCGGGAAGGGGATAGAAGCGCCCGGTAGGCGAGGGGTTAAAGTGCCCTTTGTAAAAAGTTTTGAACAGATAAAATACTTTTTTTTACTTTTTTCTGACCTCTGGAACGGATTAATTGGTTTTCAATGCATTCCTACGGGAAATCACATTTCGGTTTCCGGATTTTCCGCAATATGAAAAGTGCTGCAGAACGAATTAAATACGTAAACCGAGGTACGCCTGTATAGGAACTATTTTACCTTCTGATTTTTTTTTTATTGCTGACCAACCATTCCAGAGATTTACACTGCTCTGTCAGACAGCACAGCCACGGTGATGACACCACTTAAAGTGAAGGAATACAGCGATGTCCTATCCCCCCCGCACAACATGCTAACTAGACATTAATAAAGCAGGAGAATGACGACATCATCCCTCTGCTCTCTCCTCCTGTTAGCGTACGCCTTGTCAGCATATCTGCATGCAGCACACCTGAATGGCTCCCAGACAAGCCCCTCCCCTACTAGTGGTGAGCTTCTGTACACGATGCAAGATGTGTTTACCAAGTAAAATTTAGATACAAAATAGTTAAAAAAAAAAAAAAAAGCATTTCATGATGTATTAATGAATACAAAGCTGCATTAATTTGTGTCTTTTTATAACTGGCTGGAGTTCAGCTTAAACTCCCCCCCCTCGGGGATTCTTGATTTCAATTATTTATGTCCAGGCCGGGCAGTGCTAAGCGGGGATTCTGCTGAATAAATGTATTGATTTGCTATGAATTTTATAATAAATCCCGGCCAGCAGGGAGTGATTCCCCCCCCGCCTCCATCCACCCATTTTATCTGATTAGATTTTGCCTTTCCAAAATTTTACTGGGGGGGCTGAATTCATTAGAAATTCAATTGGAAAGGTGAACTTGGCCTTTTTAAAAGGATTGTAAAGAGAGAGAGAGGGGGGGGGAGTGAGAGGGGAGAGAGGGGGAGACAAAGGGAAGAGAGAGGGGAGAGAGAGAGATGAGGAGACAGAAAGGGGAGAGGGAGAGAAAGAGAGGGGGGAGAGAGAGCAAGAGACGGAAGAGAGGGGGAGGGAGAGAGAGAGGGGGGAGAGTGAGAGAAGAGAGAGAAGGGAGAGAAAGAGGGTGGAAGAGAGAGAAGAGAGTTAGTGGGAGAGAGAGGGGAGGGGGGGGAGAGAGAGAGGGGGTGATCGTGCTCCTCTCTGTGCAGCTGTGGCACCCCCCTCGTCTCCACCCTCACCTTGACGGCAGCAGAGAAGACAGATCTCCTCCTCCTACAGATCTCGCTCCTCTCTGTGCAGCTGCAGCACCCCCTCATCTCTGTCTTCACCTTGACCAGCAGTTGGCAGCAGAGAGGAGGACGGAACTCCTCCTACAGATCCTGCTCCTCTCTGTGCAGCTGCGGCACCCCCCTCATCTCCACCCTTACCTTGACGGCAGCAGAGAGGAGGACAGAACTCCTCCTCTTACAGATCTTTCTCCTCTCTGTGCAGCTGCAGCACCCCCTCATCTCCGCCCTCACCTTGACCAGCAGTCGGGAGCAGAGAGGAGGACAGAACTCCTACAGATCCTGCTCCTCTCTGTGCAGCTGCGGCACCCCCCTCATCTCCGCCCTCGCCTTGACCAGCAGTCGGCAGCAGAGAGGAGTACATAACTTCTCCTACAGATCTTGCTCCTCTCTGTGCAGCCGCAGCACCCCCTAGTCTCCACCTTCCTGATCTCAGCATTCAGCAGACTCCCAACAACTGACTTTAGACCTCCTCCAGACCCTGCACTTTCTGCTTCCCAGCTCTGCCCCCAGCTTCTTTCTGGCAGCAGCACAAGGTAAAGGGGGTGCCCTGTGATGTAAGGGAGGGTGGGGGATTTCTGTCCTCTGATGGTGATGAGGGGGGCTCTTGACATCCGATGTAAGAAGGATTGGGGTGCTCTGAAGATCTAGCCTTACAGATACACTCAGCCCCTTGAGGGAACCCATAATGCTGATGTGGCCCACGATGAAACTGAGTCTGACACCCCTGCTGTAGAGGAACTCTGGTTAAGAATGGCTGATTTAGGATGCAGTCCATGTCTGTAGTCAGGAGGTATTGCAAACATGAGATTATCCCTTACACCCCTTTGTATTACTTTAGATGGGGAGAACTCACCGTTTATATTGGTATGTTCCTCCGCCAGCATCCAGTTACAGTCCGTTTAGGGCAACTATACAGAATATCAAAATGATGAGATATCTTAATTGTGCAAATTCAGTATTACTATGGTCTCCATAGGGTCCAGGCCTATCACTATAAGTATTCTCCATGAGTTGGTATCCTCAACTAATTTGAGGGGGGATTAGTGTTTGCCATTGGAAGTGATGTGGTGATATACGATTTAGGAGGCATCCTATGCAGATAATCCATATTAGGTAGCTCTGTATCAACCATATAGATCAGGGTTTCTCAACTAAGGGTTCCTCCAGAGGTTGCTAGAGGTTCCATGAGCGATTTCTGCCTCTCAACCGGGGATCTGTGGAATCCTAGGGTTCCTCCAGAGGTTGCTGGGGTTTTCATGAGCAATTAACAACTTTTCCCTCTCAGATAAGTTCACACTGACACCATTGATCTTTTTAGCTTTCTGTAAGGGGGTAATTCTTCCCAATGACCACAAGTGTAAGGAGCATTCTGGGCAAGAGGGGGGAGGTAATAAGAAGCACCTTGTGGTATTTGCAGTTGAGTGGGACCTTTCCTTTTAGAGCCAATGGGTTGAGGGAACCTATGTGTTAACATACATGGGTTTCTCAACTGGGGTTCCATGGAATCCTTGGGTTCCTCCAGAGGTGCTGAGGGTTTCTTGAGCAATGAACAACTTTTGCCTCAATTATTTGAAAAAGAGTCTTGCGAGCCAAATAATAAAAATTCCTGTTGTTGGATCGCAAACTTCTAGCACATAACTACCAATGTGAAAAAACGTGAAATAAAAATAAATATAGTATTGCGCTCACAACCTTTCAATCTATATATCTAAACAAATAAAAATGTGTATTTGATATACATAGATGACTGCATTTGTTAATCTATTGCAGTCCACTTCAATAAACAAAATTCATAAAGCAGTGAAAAAATACTAAAAAAATAAAAAATAATAATGTAATATTGTATAATAATAATGTCCCACAGAAAAATTTGTGACTTTGTGCTGGAAAATCTTCAATATCTTTAAATAGGTGACTGCTTGTGCCTCCTCCCTCAAGTGAAGATGTGCGCTCACCTCATAAATAGCCTGCAATTAGGCTATTAAAGCTTGCGGTTCACCTCCTTTGGAACCTACTTGTTTGGGAACTCCTTTTTGTAAGATAACCATGAAATGCGACATGCGGATTTGAATCAAATCCCCCTGATGAAGCCACGTGACCAGTGGCGTAACGCGTAGGGGAGGGACTGTTCACGTCACTCGGAGGGAGTCAGTCCGGTCATCGGACCACGAGCGCACAGCTCCGACAGTCAGCGGAGGTCTGAGATAGCTGTACTACCACTATACGTATTTATGTGAGTGCCACCTGTCAGTTACAAATTAAAGCTTTTAAAACGATAAAGCACCATGTCAGGATTTTTCTTATATATGGAGAACCGCATGGATACAGGAAGACAGTGGAGTGGCACCCTGTGAGAGGATTTTTCCAAAGCACATGTCGCATTTCATGGTTATCTTACAAAAAGGAGTTCCCAAACAAGTAGGTTCCAAAGGAGGTGAACCGCAAGCTTTAATAGCCTAATTGCAGGCTATTTATGAGGTGAGCGCACATCTTCACTTGAGGGAGGAGGCACAAGCAGTCACCTATTTAAAGATATTGAAGATTTTCCAGCACAAAGTCACAAATTTTTCTGTGGGACATTATTATTATACAATATTACATTATTATTTTTTATTTTTTTAGTATTTTTTCACTGCTTTATGAATTTTGTTTATTGAAGTGGACTGCAATAGATTAACAAATGCAGTCATCTATGTATATCAAATACACATTTTTATTTGTTTAGATATATACAGTTGTGTCCAAAATTATTCAACCCCCAATGCTGTAAAGGGGTTTAGGGACTATAGTGTACATTTGGAATTGTATTCAGAATCAAATCCTACAAGGACGTTGTAACTACCCAAATGCAACTAAAATGACATCAATTGTTTATGTAATACAGTAGTAAATGGTTCTTATGTGGTTTCTTCATTGCCACAATTATTCAACCCCTTAAAGACTACCACTCTGAAGAACAGAGGTTCATACAGGTGCTTTCCATCAGGTATTGAAAACACCTGTGGATGTCACCGAGCAGCAATCAAGCATAATAAGCACCAATTAGGCAGCTTTAAAATGACTGTGATACTCAGCTCCTTCTAGACATTTACTGGTGTGGTTACAAACATGGTGAAGGCAAGAGAATGGTCCAGGAAGACAAGAGAAGAGGTGATTTCTCTTCACAGGAAGGGCAATGGCTATAAGAAGATTGCAAAGATGTTAAACATACCAAGAGACACCTTAGGAAGCATCATTCGCAAATTCAAGGCAAAGGGCACTGTTGAAACGCTACCTGGTCGTGGCAGAAAGAAGATGCTGACTTCGACTGCTGTGCGCTACCTGAAGCGTAGAGTGGAGAGAAGTCCCCGTGTGACTGCTGAGGAACTGAGAAAAGATTTGTCAGATGTGGGTACAGAAGTTTCAGCCCAGACAATAAGACGCACACTGCGTAATGAAGGCCTCCGTGCCAGAACTCCCAGGCGTACCCCCTTGCTGTCTCCAAAGAATAAGAAGAGTCGACTGCAGTATGCCAAAAGCCATGTGGACAAACCACAAAAGTTGTGGGATAGTGTTCTGTGGACTGATGAAACAAAATTAGAACTGTTTGGGCCCATGGATCAACGCTATGTTTGGAGGAGGAAGAACAAGGCCTATGATGAAAAGAACACCTTGCCTACTGAGAAGCATGGTGGAGGGTCAATCATGCTTTGGGGCTGTTTTGCTTCTGCAGGTACAGGGAAGCTTCAGCGTGTGCAAGGTACCATGAATTCTCTTCAGTACCAGGAGATATTGGATGGAAACGTGATGCAGTCCGTCACACACCTGAGGCTTGGGAGACGTTGGACCTTTCAACAGGACAATGATCCCAAGCATACCTCCAAGTCCACTAGAGCATGGTTGCAGAGGAAAGGCTGGAACATTTTGGAGTGGCCATCGCAGTCACCAGACTTAAATCCGATTGAGAACCTCTGGTGGGACTTAAAGAAAGCAGTTGCAGTGCGCAAGCCTAAGAATGTGACTGAACTGGAGGCCTTTGCCCATGAAGAATGGGCGAAGATACCCGTAGATCGCTGCAAGACACTTGTGTCAAGCTATGCTTCACGTTTAAAAGCTGTTATAACTGTAAAAGGATGCTGTACTAAGTACTAAGATTGAATGTCACTTGGGGGTTGAATAAAACTGATAATGCTGTGAGCACAGAAAAGACATTTGTGGTTATTTCATTATAACTGTTATGTTATATTTGTCTGACCTACAAGTGCCTCTTTAATGTAAATGTAAGCAAGATGACTGAATGATCAAAAGCAATGTCAAACTGGCCAAAACACTCAATTTCAGTGGGGGTTGAATAATTTTGGACACAACTGTAGATTGAAAGGTTGTGAGCGCAATACTATATTTATTTTTATAACAACTTTTGCCTCTCAGATAAGTCCCCACTGACACCATTGATCTTTTTAGCTATCTGTAGGGGGGTAATTCTTCCCAATGACCACAAGTGTAAGGAGCATTCTTCTTAATGGCCACAAGTGTAAGGAACATTCTTCTTAATGACCACAAGTGTGAGGAGCATTCTTCCCAATGACCGCAAGTGTGAGGAGCGTTCTTCCCACTGACCACAAGTGTAAGGAACATTCTTCCCAATGACCACAAGTGTGAGGCGCATTCTTCCCAATGACCACAAGTGTAAGGAACATTCTTCTTAATGACCACAAGTGTAAGGAACATTCTTCTTAATGACCACAAGTGTGAGGAGCATTCTTCCCAATGACCGCAAGTGTGAGGAGCGTTCTTCCCACTGACCACAAGTGTAAGGAACATTCTTCCCAATGACCACAAGTGTAAGGAACATTCTTCCCAATGACCACAAGTGTAAGGAGCGTTCTTCCCAATGACCACAAGTGTAAGGAGCGTTCTTCCCAATGACCACAAGTGTAAGGAGCGTTCTTCTCACTGACCACAAGTATGAGGAGCATTCTTCCCACTGACAATCACCTAATGTATCATGCGTTGTAGATATAGTAAATTTTAGTAGGGGTTCCCTGGGCAAGGGGGGGGGGAGTAATAAGAAGCACCTTGTGGTATTTACAGTTGAGTGGGACCTTTCCTTTTACAGCCAATGGGTTGAGGGAACCTATGTGTTAACATGCATGGGTTTCTCAACCGGGGTTCCATGGAATTCTAGGGTTCCTCCAGAGGTTGCTGGGGGTTTCTTGAGCAATGAACAACTTTTGCCTCTCAGATACGTTCCCACTGACACCATTGATTTTTTTAGCTATTTGTAAGGGGGTCATTCTTCCCAATGACCACAAGTATGAGGAGCATTCTCCCCACTGACCAACATCTAATGTACCATGAGTTGTAGATATAGTAAATTTTAGTAGGGGTTCTTACCAATGACCACAAGTGTAAGTTGCATTCTTCCCACTGACCAGCACCTAATGTATTATGAGTTGTAGATATAGTAAATTTTTGTAGGGGTTCCCTGGGCAAGGGGGGAGGGGGTGTAATAAGAAGCACCTTGTGGTATTTGCAGTTGAGTGGGACCTTTCCTTTTAGGGCCAATGGGTTGTGGGAACCTATGCGTTGACATACATGGGTTTCTCAACCGGGGTTCCATGGAATCCTAGGGTTCCTCCAGAGGTTTCTGGGGGTTTCTTGAGAAATTAACAACTTTTCCCTCTCAGATAAGTTCCCACTGACACCATAGATCTTTTTAGCTATTTGTAAGGGGGTCATTCTTCCCAATGACCACAAGTGTGAGAAGAATTCTTCTCAATGATCTCAAGTGTGAGGGGCGTTCTTCCCAATGACCACAAGTGTGAGGGGCGGTTTTCCCAATGACCACAAGTGTGAGGAGCGTTCTTCCCAATGACCACAAGTGTGAGGGGCGTTCTTCCCAATGACCACAGGTGTAAGGAGCGTTCTTCCCACTGACCATCACACTGATGTACCATGAGTTGTGGGTATAGTCGTTTTTAGCGGGGGTTCCCTGAGACTGGAAAGTTTATTTTAAGGGTTCCTCTGCGTTGAAAAGGTTGAGAAAGTCAGATATAGAGGGAATCTCTCTGGTCTAGTTCTCTGGTTGAGTATAGTGAATGAACTCAATAAGTGTTTTTGGATCTGGAAATCGGAATCTCCTAGAGCTATAAGTGCCCCTAAAAATAGTAGGTGAAGTGTAAAATATTTCACAGATACACCTCAACCAATGGCAATGCGCTGCTAGGCAAACAGACACACCGGCATATGGGGGCCGCGTGTCACACCTGTTATGCCGCAAAGTCTACATGGTTGTGAATGCAAGCTGCGATGTAGCGATTGGAACAGATTACACTCTCTGGTGATTGCATTGTAGCAATCCTCCTTCACACTCATAGCAAACATCATTATCACAGATTTCCTGGACGCCATGAAGAGTACAAAGATTGCTATTATTAGACTGTCAATGTAAGCAGTCGGTGTACTTGATGGAGACAGGAAGCACCTTGTGTTTTGGCAGTCCTTCTACTCGGTTAGCGTGTGTATCAAATCATGGCCCATATTACAAAAAAAAGGTGACAACATGGGATTGCTAATTATGGAATAGCTAAGTGGGTAACACTATTGCTTACTAGAGTCATCTGAATGCCAACCAAGACACTATCTGCATGGAGTTTGCATGCTGTCCCTGTGCTTGCATGGGATTTTTCCCACTCTCTGAAAACCTGCTGGTTGGTTAATTCAGCTGTTCTCAACCTATCAGTGACAGCATCCTGAAAAAGTATGTAAAATCTTGAGCCTAAAAATCTAAAAAATTGGGACGATGCACACAACCGCCTTGAGGAAATTAACTTCATATCAGAGGTCCTCCCACCACATTAGAGATCCCTCTTAACACCAGAAGTCCCTTCTTAACACCAGAGGCCCCCAACACATCAGAGGCCCCCAACACATCGGAGGTTCCCCCACCACATCAGGGGTCCTCCCACCACATTAGAGATCCCTCATAACATCAGAAGTCCCTCCTTAACACCAGAGGCCCCCAACACATCAGAGGTTCCCCCACCACATCAGACGTTCCCCCACCACATCAGAGGTCTTCCCACCACATTAGAGATCCCTCATAACATCAGAAGTCCCTCCTTAACACCAGAGGCCCACATCACATTAGAGGTCCTCCTAACATATTAGAGATCCCCCATCACATCAGAAGACCCTCCTTAACACCAGAGGCCCTCACCACATCAGAGGTCCTCCCACCACATCAGAGGTTCCCCCACCACATCAGAGGTCTTCCCACCACATTAGAGATCCCTCATAACATCAAAAGTCCCACCTTAACACCAGAGGCCCCCAACACATCAGAGGTGCTCCCACCACATTAGAGATCCCCCATCACATCAGAAGTCCCTCCTTAACACCAGAGGCCCCCACCACATCAGAGGTCCTCCCACCACATCAGGGGTTCCCCAACCACATCAGAGGTCTTCCCACCACATTAGAGATCCCTCATAACATGAGAAATCCCTCCTTAACACCAGAGGCCCCCAACACATCAGAGGTTCTCTCAACACATCAGAGGTTCCCCCACAACATCACAGGTCCTCCCACCACATTAGAGATCCCTGATAACATCAGAAGTCCCTCCTTGACACCAGAGGCCCCCATCTAGGGCCAGGACAATGGGTGGCCAGGAGGGGCAGCTGCCCTGGGCGCAATGGTTTACTGTAGGGATGGGGGCACCTCCCTCAGTGACACCCTTAAAAAGTATGTAAAATCTTGAGTCTAAAAATTAAAACAAATTTAAATATTATTTATCAATGAGAAACCTGAGACTAGAACAATGCACACATCCGCCTTGAGGAAATGAACTTCATATGAGGGGTTCCCCCACCACATCAGAGATCCCCCATCACATCAGAAGTCCCTCCTTAACACCAGAGGCCCACATCACATTAGAGGTCCTCCTAACATATTAGAGATCCCCCATCACATCAGAAGACCCTCCTTAACACCAGAGGCCCTCACCACATCAGAGGTCCTCCCACCACATCAGAGGTTCCCCCACCACATCAGAGGTCTTCCCACCACATTAGAGATCCCTCATAACATCAAAAGTCCCACCTTAATACCAGAGGCCCCCAACACATCAGAGGTGCTCCCACCACATTAGAGATCCCCCATCACATCAGAAGTCCCTCCTTAACACCAGAGGCCCCCACCACATCAGAGGTCCTCCCACCACATCAGAGGTTCCCCAACCACATCAGAGGTCTTCCCACCACATTAGAGATCCCTCATAACATCAAAAATCCCTCCTTAACACCAGAAGCCCCCAACACATCAGAGGTTCTCTCAACACATCAGAGGTTCCCCCATAACATCAGAGGTCTTCCCACCACATTAGAGATCCCTGATAACATCAGAAGTCCCTCCTTAACACCAGAGGCCCCCATCCAGGGCCAGGATAATGGGTGGCCAGGAGGGGCAGCTGCCCTGGGCGCAATGGTTTACTGTAGGGATGGGGGCGCCTCCCTCAGTGACACCCTTAAAAAGTATGTAAAATCTTGAGTCTAAAAATTAAAACAAATTTAAATATTATTTATCAATGAGAAACCTGAGACTAGAACAATGCACACAACCGCCTTGAGAAAATGAACTTCATATGAGGGGTTCCCCCACCACATCAGAGATCCCCCATCACATCAGAAGTCCCTCCTTAACACCAGAGGCCCCCAACACATCAGAGGTTCCCCCACCACATCAGAGGTCCTCCCACCACATTAGAGATCCCTCATAACATCAGAAGTCCCTCCTTAACACCAGAGGCCCCAACACATCAGAGGTCTTCACACCACATTAGAGATTCCTCCATCACATCAGAAGTCCCTCCTTCACACCAGAGGCCCCCATCCAGGGCCAGGACAAGGGGTGGCCAGGAGGGGCAGCTGCCCTGGGCACAATGGTTTACTGTAGGGATGGGGGCGCCTCCCTCAGTGACACCCTTAAAAAGTATGTAAAATCTTGAGTCTAAAAATTTTAAAAATGTAAATATTATTTATCAATGAGAAACCTGAGACTGGGACAATGCACACAATCGCCTTGTGGAAATTAACTTCATATGAGGGGTTTCCCCACCACATCAAAGATCCCCCATCACATCAGAAGTCCCTCCTTCACGCCAGAGGCCCCCAACACATCAGAGGTTCCCCCACCACATCAGAGGTCCTCTCACCACATCAGAGATCCCCCATCACATCAGAAGTCCCTCTCTAACAGCAGAGGCCCTCATCACATCAGAGATACTCCATCACATCACAAGTCCCTCCTTAACACCAGAGGCTCCCATCACATCAGACGTTCCTGCTTCACACCAGAGGCCCCCATCCAGGACCAGGACAAGGGGTAGACAGGAGGGGCGGCTGCCCGAGGCACAGTGGTTTACTGTAGGGATGGGGGCGCCTTCCTCCTCAGTGACAGCACTCTTAAAAAGTATGGAAAATCTTGAGTCTAAACATTTTTAAGATTTATATATTATTTATCAATGAGAAACCTGAGATTGGGACAATGCACACAACCGCCTTGAGGACATTAACTTCATATCAGGGCTTCCCCCATTACATCAGAAGTCCCTCCACATCAGAGGTTCCCCCACCACATCAGAGGTCCTCTCACCACATCAGAGATCCCCCATCACATCAGAAGTCCCTCCTTCACACCAGAGGCCACCCTCCACATCAGAGGTTCCTCCACCACATCAGAGATCCTCTCACCACATCAGAGATCCCCCATCACATCAGCAGTCCCACCTTCACACCAGAGGCCACCCTCCACATCAGAGGTTCTCACACCACATCAGAGGTCCTCTCACCACATCAGAGATCCCCCATCACATCAGCAGTCCCACCTTCACACCAGAGGCCACCCTCCACATCAGAGGTTCTCACACCACATCAGAGGTCCTCTCACCACATCAGAGATCCCCCATCACATCAGAAGTCCTTCCTTAACACCAGAGGCCCCCAACACATCAGAAGTTCCTGAGAAACCTGAGATTGGGACAATGCACACAACCGCCTTAAGGAAATTAACTTCATTGTAGAGGTTCCCCCACCACATCAGAGATCCCCCATTACATCAGAAGTCCCTCCTTAACACCATAGGCCCCCATCACATCAGAAACCCCTCTTCACATTAAAGTCCCCCCCCATCACATCACATCAGAGGTCCTCCCATGAAACAGGAAGCCCATCTGTACATCAGAGGCCCCCCTTTTGGGGAGGGGTTGGCAGGAGGGGCGGCTGCCCTTTGCGCAATGGTTTACTGTGGGGATGGGGACACCTTCCTCTTGTTTCAAGTGATTGCTGGGAGTAGGATCCCCTAGGCTTGAACATAATGAACGGATGGGTAGTGGCGCAGTTTGGCATCTTTGACCTGGATGCTGGATGACCTGGTCCCAGCACTGCCCCATCACATCAGAAGCCTCTTTTCACATTAGAGGTCCCCCCTTCACACCAGAGGCCCCTATCATATCAGAAACCCCTCTTCACATTAGAGTCCCCCCCCCCATTACATCAGAGGTCCTACCATCAAATCAGAAGCCCATCTTTAAATCAGAGACCCCCCTTTACGTCAAAGTCTCCCCATCCAATCAGAGTCAACCCTAAACATAAGGAGCCCCCTCATCACATCAGAGTTCCTCCCATACATGAGAGTCCCCAATTACATCAAAATAACCCCATGACCGTGAGTCCCCACATCATATCAGAGTCCCCCCACCACCACCACAGTTCTCTCATCCATCTTTGATCCAGGGCAAACTGGGCCTTGTGCTTGCGACACCCCAGGCTAACCCAAATGGCACCCCAAGGTGCTGGGGTGAGAAACACTGGATCCAATAGATCTTGTCTGAATTGGCCCCAGTATGTGTATGTATGCCTGTGGAACGGTGGAGGTAGAGTGTAAGCTCCTTGAGGACAGGGACTGAATGTTCAATATATGAAAAGTGCTGTGTGAATTGTTGGCGCTCTATAAATAAAAACTGATATCAAATGATCGCCCATATCCCAAAAAAGATGACATGCGCTTATAATGGGACGCATTTGAGTTTGATGGCGTCGGTTACTGAAATAACATCGGCTGGCTTTTTACGAGTCTGTTGGAGTAGATGCACCATAATTATCTGTCCTGAGGCTGCGCTTGCCAAGCGTTTACAATGTGTTCCCATTATCAGCAATGGAAGAATACACTGGATGAACGATTACGGAAAAACCATCTAGACTGATCTGTAATGTTCACACTTCAGCCAGAGAGCTGGAGACCTCATGACACTTGCACATGAAGTGTAGATCCCCCACCACCAGTGCCAGCATTGCCGGGACACCTTGAACGGATCGAGAGGAAAACTGCAGCTCACTGAACGGGTGGGTGTCACCAAAAAGTTGGTGTCACTTTAAAGCATATGGCGTGTGACACCTTTCCTCCATGTTTTGGCAGAGTCATGACAGGATAGAGCCTAGGGGTACAATGGAAACAAAATGTGAGGAAAATAAGCCCCATTGTGTTGTCAGCAATAATACCCTCGGACACAGCGGATCACCGATCAGCGGAAAGAGCCGAAGATGTCGGCTCGGTCATGTGATCAGCTGTGTCCAATCACAGCTGATCACATGTAAATAGGGAAATGTCGGTTATCGGCATTTCTCTCCCCATGAGCTGTCACACTGACAGAGGAGAGGAGAGCCGGTAATCGGCATTCCTCGGAGGGGACATGTGCACTGATGATCAGTGTAGCCCCAGCAGTGCCAGCTGTCAGTGTCCATCAGTGCCACATCAATGCCACATATCAGTGCTGCCTTTCAGTGCCAGTCAGTGCCGCCTATCAGTGCCATATATGAGTGCTGCCTTTCAGTGCCCATCAGTGATGCCTGTCAATACCCATCAGTGCCACCTACCAGTGCCTCCTCATCAGTGCCCATCTGTGCAGCCTATCAGTGCAGCCTCTCAGTGCCCACCACTGCAGCCTCATTAGCGCACATCAGTGTGGGATAAAAATCACTTATTTACAAAATTTTATAACAAAAACTAAGAAAAAACTTTTTTTCCCTAAATTTTCAGTTGTTTTTGGTTTGTTTAGCAAAAAAATAAAAAACCCCGAGGTGATTAAATACCACCAAAAGAAAGCTCTATCTGTCTCAAAAAAATGATACCAATTTCATATGTGTACAGTGTTGCATGACCGCGCAATTGTCATTCAGAGTGTGAGAGCGCTGAAAGCTGGAAATTGGCCTGGACCGGAAGGGGGTGAGAGTGCTCGGTGTGGAAGGGGTTAAAGGATATCAACGAGTGACTGGCCTCAGGTGATACACAGAGATGAAACTAGTCCTCCTCCGTAAGTTGTACCTGTTTATCTATTGCAGTCCATCCCCTATATACATTCAAAGTGCAGAATTTACGCAGGATCTCTGAGCTCTGAAAGGCAGGGGGCGGGGGAGCTGAAATTGCACACTGCAGAGCTCAGTGAGGAGAGCTCTGAGAGCTGATTGGAGGGGGAGAGACGTCCTCCTTCACACAGCTCACAGGAACAAAGCAGAGGCTGTCAATCACAGGTTTTGTGCTGGAGCTCTGATAAAAAAGCATGAGCAAACGAATGCTGAAACTCCAGCGCTGGACGATGAGCTCCACAATGTCAGTAACCCCACATGGAGCACTTTTTGGTAATGCAAACCTTGCTGCCCTCAATGGACCGGGGAAATCCAAAGAAGCTGTGTGCAAAGAAACAAACAGAGGGCGCACCGGCCTAGTGCATTACCCTGTAAAATGAGATTTATTGAATAAAAAGTAGTATACTCACAAAAGAATAAAATCAAAGGCACATCACAAAAAAGACAGCATGGTCCAATCTCCATAGATGGCGGCTGTTGGGGACTGTAGGCCTCCAAAACTGATGCGTTTCGAGGCAGAACCTCTTCCTGAGAGCCCCTTCCTGAGTTCTGCCTCGAAACGCGTCAGTTTGGAGGCCTACAGTCCCCAACAGCCGCCATCTATGGAGATCGGACCACCCTGTCTTTTTTCATGCAACACCGCACACCAATGAAAGCTTATAAAAAAAATTTCACACTAACAGAACTTTCTTTCAGGTAGTATGTAATCACCACGGGGTTTTGGGTTTTTGCTTTATAATAAAAAAAAATTAGCGAAAATGTTGAAAAAAACCCACATTTTTCATAGTTTCTGGTTTTTTTTGCAAACAAATAATCCTTCTTCATGAATTTAGGCCAAAATGTATTCTGTCTGTGTGAGAGTTATAGTCTACAAACTATGACTCCCCCCCTCTCCCTCCCCTCTTCCCCCCTCTCTCCCTCTCCCTTCTCCCCCTCTCCCCCTCTCTCTCCCTTCTCTTCCCCCCTCTCTCCCTCTCCCTTCTCCCCCTCTCCCCCTCTCTCTCCCTTCTCTTCCCCCCTCTCTCTCCCCCTCTCCCTCTCCCCCTCTCTCTCCCCCTCTCCCCTCACCCCCCTCTCCCCCTCTCTCTCCCTCTCTCTCTCCTTCTCTCTCCCCCTCTCTCTCCCTCTCTCTCTCCTTCTCTCTCCCCCCTCTCCCTCCCTCTCTCTCTTCCTCTCTCTCCCCTCTCCCTCTCCCCTCTCTCTCCCCCTCTTTCTCTCTCTCCCCCCTCTCCCCCTCCCCCTCTTTCTCCCCCCCTCTCTCTCCCTCTCTCTTTCTCTCTCTCTTCCCCCCTCTCTCCCCTCTCTCCCTCTCTCTTTCCCCCTCTCTCTCCCCCTCGCCCCCCTCTCTCCCCCCCTCCCCCCCTCTCCCTCTCCCTCTCTCTCTCTTTCGCTCTTTCTTTCGCTCTCTCTCTCTCTCCCCTCTCCCCTCCCTCTCTCTCTTTTCTCTCTCTTTCATCTCTTCCCTCTCTCTCACGCGCCCTCCCGCGCACCCCCAGTTGCGCGCGCCCGGAGAGCTCCGTGATCGCTGTATCCTATGGACACAGCTGATCACATGATGTGGTAAAAGGCCAATCACAGCGGCCATTTACCACGTGATCAGCCGTGTCCAATGACACAGCAGATCACGGAGTAAATACAGTTGCCGGTTATCAGCTGCACTTTCCTCACACTGTCACAGCATGAGGAAAGTACTGTTGATAACCACCAATTGTCAGAGAACAGATCGGCACTGATCATCAGGGCACTGATGATCAGTGCCCAGCAGTGCCACCCACCTGTGCCCAGCAGTGCCCCCCATCAGTGCCCCCCAGCAGTGTCGCCTATCAGTGCAGCCTATCAGTGCCCATCAGTGCTGCTTATCAGTGCCCCCCATCAGTGCCCCCCCCCCAGTGTCGCCTATCAGTGCAGCCTATCAGTGCCCATCAGTGCTGCTTATCAGTGCAGCCTCATTAACACACATCAGTAAAGGAGAAAAATGACCTGTTTGCAAAATGTTATAATAGAAACAAAGAAAAACCTTTTTTTTTCAAACTTTTTTGCTCTTTCTTGTGTATAGCACAATAAATAAAACACCCAGCGGCGATTAAATACCACCAAAAGAAAGCTCGATTTGTGTGAAAAAAATTATAAAAATTTAATTTGGGTACAGGGCTGCATGACAGTGAAATTGTCATTCAAAGTGCGACAGTGCTGAAAATTGGCCTGGGCAGGAAGGGGGTATTAGTGCACGGTAGGCGAGGGGTTAAATCAAATTTTTTTTTTTACATACATACGGTCATTACCAGGGGCGGACTGACCATTTAGTCACTTGGGCACTGTCCGAGGGCCTGGGGTCAGTAGGGGGCCCAATGAGATGCCCCTGGTACCTTTCATAGGCTTTTTTGGGTGTGGTTTGAGTGTAGGAGAGGACACAGGGGCCCCATTATTTCCTATTGCCCGGGGGCCCCATGGGTTGTCAGTCCTCACCTGGTCACCAGAGCAGTTGAGGAGCGTCCTATAACCGGTGTGGCGGTGATCAGGGACACTGACTGCTGACAGTATTGATAGACATTCTTTTTTATCAATTTTTAAAAAAAAAAATGTCTTTTTTTACAATTTGTTTTCTTTTTTGCATTTTTTAATACATCCTGTGACCAGAGTAGTAGTGTTACCATAGTGACATTGTACTACTCTGGGGAGGTGATCAGGATTTTTTTTTTTACACTATGATTGCTTATTAGAGTGATGATCACTGTTATAAGCAATCATTTTTATGAATGGCATCCATTTATGGGCAGTGTGTACTGTTGTGATAGCTGTGATCAGGAGCGCCATCAGGGGAGGACAGCCCATATATATGTAGGGGGGTCTGGGCTTCCTGAGCTGGGAGGTAGGGGGCATTAAAGTTCCGCAGCAGCTGCACAGGACACTCTCTTCCCTCTCACCTCCACGTTTAAGATTTGGGTCACATGATGGAAAGCCCCGCCCACTGATCGCAGGAGCTACCTGCTGTTGGCCGGAAGGCACCCGGATGGGGCTTCCATGTGACCGGGGGGAAGGGGGGCAGTCATTGGGGAGCGCACAGAGTTCAGGGAAAGTTTTTTTATAAAGTTTAGAAGTTGGTTGAAGCTCTGTGTATATATAGAGGACGAACTACACCCAGGAATACACTGAGGAAGAACGATGGTTGGCAGGAATTACAGACTGGGAGTGGGGGATGTAAAGGGGGAGATAGATTGGGGGGGTAAGAGTAAAGGGGGATAGATGGGGGGATGTAAGGGTAAAGGGGGGATAAATTGGGGGGAGGTAAGGGTAAAGAGGGGATAGACTGGGAGGGGGGTAAGAGTAAAGGGGGAGTAGATTGGAGGGATGTAAGGGTAAAGGGGGGATAGACTCAGAGGGGGTAAGAGTAAAAGGGGGGGGTATATTGGGGGGATGTAGGGGTAAAGGGGGATAAGTTGGGGGAAGGTAAGGGTAAAGGGGGGATAGACTGGGGGGGTAAGAGTAAAGGGGAGGTAGACTGGGGGGGTAAGAGGAAAGGTGGGATAGATGAGGGGGATGTAAGGGTAAAAGGGGGGGTATGACAAGAGGTTGTAAGATTAATATGGGATGGAGGAGATGGGACTGGAGGAGGAGGACATGGGATGGAGGAGGAGAAGGACATGGGAAGGAGGAGATGGGACTGGAGGAGGAGGAGGACATGGGATGGAGGAGATGGGACTGGAGGAGGAGGAGGACATGGGATGGAGGAGATGGGACTGGAGGAGGAGAAGGACATGGGATAGAGGAGATGGGACTGGAGGAGGAGGAGGACATGGGATGGAGGAGATGGGACTGGAGGAGGAGGAGGACATGGTATGGAGGAGATGTGACTGGAGGAGGAGGAGGACATGGGATGGAGGAGATGGGACTGGAGGAGGAGAAGGACATGGTATGGAGGAGATGGGACTGGAGGAGGAGGAGGACATGGGATGGAGGAGATGGGACTGGAGGAGGAGAAGGACATGGTATGGAGGAGATGGGACTGGAGGAGGAGGAGGACATGGGATGGAGGAGATGGGACTGGAGGAGGAGGAGGACATGGGATGGAGGAGATGGGACTGGAGGAGGAGGAGGACATGGGGTGGAGGATATGGGACTGGAGGAAGAGGAGGACATGGGATGGAGGAGATGGGACTGGAGGAGGAGAAGGACATGGTATGGAGGAGATGGGACTGGAGGAGGAGGAGGACATGGGATGGAGGAAATGGGACTGGAGGAGGAGAAGGACATAGGATGGAGGATATGGGACTGGAGGAAGAGGAGGACATGGGATGGAGGAGATGGGACTGGAGGAGGAGGAGGACATGGGATGGAGGAGGAGGACATGGGATGGAGGAGATTGGATGGAGGAGGAGAAGGACATGGGATGGAGGAGGAGGAGGACATGGGGTGGAGGACATGGGATGGAGGAGGAGGAGGACATGGGATGGAGGAGATGGGATGGAGGAGATGGGATGGAGGACATGGGATGGAGGACATGATGGAAGAATCGGGTGAGAAATGTAATTGAAAAAAGAAACGAGCGTGAGCTGTGACTTGGAAAGAAAAAATTCTTGGGCACGAAAATCCTTTTCTGTAGCAACACGAGGTGGAATGAAAGGCTCGGTTGGTTGAATTTCAAAATCAATAGTGGCGCCATCAGATTACAAAACACACCAAATTTCCAATTTTCTGAAGAAAATTCGTTCAGAATTCGACCCGTGTATAGTCTGCATGAAGGAATGCAGACCCTGCCACTGTCCTCATTAGAGCCCTGCAGGAGCAGCAGCTGATTGATAATTGGACACAGACAAGCATCCATCTCTTTCTTCAAAATACACGGGTCGAATTCCGAACGAAAATCGGAAATTTT
This sequence comes from Staurois parvus, assembly GCF_062004578.1. Lineage (NCBI taxonomy): Eukaryota > Metazoa > Chordata > Amphibia > Anura > Ranidae > Staurois > Staurois parvus. The sequence goes on along the minus strand of NW_028321556.1, from coordinate 49,604 downwards.
GTGCGTTTTGTAACCCGAAGGCGCCAACATTAAGTTCGAAATTCGACCCACCGAGCCTTTCATCTCACCTCGTGTTGCTACAGAAAAGAATTTTCGCGGCCAAGAATTTTCTTTTCTCTCCAGCTCACGCTCCTTTCTATTTCAATCACATTTCTCGCTCGATTCTCCCATCATTGATTAGAAATTCGTTCGTTTTTCAGACAATTTCCAACATCAAATTCGATGGTCGCTCGAAAACCGTCCGTTGCTGCGACCCTTGTAACGGTGCGAAATTCGAACGAAAATTCTGTTTTCGAAAGAAAATCCTTTCAGAATCTGACCCTCGTGTGGCCGGCTGAAGATACTGATTTCTGCGTGATTCTGCATCCCAATCAACTGCGACATTCTTGCACCACATTTATTAAAAAAAATTAAAAAATTTAAAAAAACAAATAAATTAAAAAAAAAACCAAATAAATAAATTAAAACAAAAAATTAAAAAAACAAATAAATAAAAAAAAATTAAAAACCAAACAAATAAATAAAAAAAATATATATATATTTGTACTTTTTGACCCTCGTGTGGCCGGCTGAAGATACGGATTTCTGCGTGATTCTGTATCCCAATCAACTGCGACATTTTTGCACCACATTTATTTAAAAAAATGTAAAAATTTAAAAAAAACAAATAAATTAAAAAAAAACAAATAAATTAATTAAAACAAAAAATTAAAAAAACAAATAAATAAAAAAAAATTAAAAAACAAACAAATAAATAATAAAAAAAAATTTATATATATTTGTACTTTTTGACCGTGTGGCCGGCTGAAGATACGGATTTCTGCGTGATTCTGCATCCCAATCAACTGCGACGTTTTTGCACCACATTTATTTAAAATAATAAAAAAATTAAAAAAAACAAATAAATTAAAAAAAAAACAAATAAATAAATAAAAAAAAAATTAAAAAAACAAATAAATAAAATTAAAAAACAAACAAATAAATAATAAAAAAAAATTATATATATTTGTACTTTTTGAGGTCTGATTTTGCACATTTTATCTGTGCTGGTATATGTCTGTCCTGTGCGCGGTGGATTTTTTTTTTTTAAAGCTCGTTCCCTGCGTCCGCTCTCCGCGTGCCGCGGTTGATGAAAGCAGACAGCCGATGACCTCACCTGCGCACTCAACGGAAACCGCATCTTCAACATTCCGTAAAAGCGCCCATGAAAGGGGAAGGTGAGGACTTTTACCAGGAATAACTTTTTACTTTTTGTTTTATTGAGTTAAGAATAGCCGTAAGTAAAACTTTATTGATCCGAAGATTCTACAAACTCGGCAAGGCTGCAAATGGATTCCTTTAAAGTGATTCCTCCGCCCCCCGCGTGTAGTCACTGAGCGACTGCGGACATCATGAAATTCTTCATATACTTGGCTTCTAAAATGCGTTTCTGACCCAGGATGCATTTATCGACTTTAACCCCTCGCCCTCCAGAGGATTCCCCCCCCCCTTCATGACCAGGCCATTTTTTGTGCGTTACTTTAACTGACAATTGCGCGGTAATGCGAAGCCGCACCCAAATGAAATTTATTTCCCATGAATAGAGATTTCTTTCGGTGGTATTTGATTGCCTCTGTGGTTTTTTATTTTTTGCGCTATAGACAATTTTTGAAAAAAAAAAAAAAACAATATTTTTGACTTTTTGGTCCAGTAAAAAATTTTTAAAAAATCAAATGAATTTACATCAAAATGAATTCTGCTCCGTGTCTTTGCTAAAAAAAAAATCCAGATACGTGTAACTTAATTGTTTTTTCCCCTATAGAGCTCTTTCTGTCAGTGGTATTTGATCGCCTGTGCAGTTTTTTTTTTTTGTGCTATAAAAAAATTGATGAAAATTTTGAGAAAAAAAACAATATTTTTGAATTTATTTCCCACGAATAGAGCTTTCTTTCAGTGATATTTGATTGCCTCTGTGGTTTTTTATTTTTTGCACTATAGACAATTTTTGAAAAAAAAAAAAAAACAATATTTTTGACTTTTTGCTATTGAACATGTCCAGTAAAAATTTTTTAAAAAATCAAATAAATTTACGTCAAAATGTATTCTGCTCCGTGTCTTTGCTAAAAAAAAAATCCAGATACGTGTAACTTAATTGGTTTTTCCCCTATAGAGCTCTTTCTGTCAGTGGTATTTGATCGCCTGTGCGGTTTTTATTTTTTGTGCTATAAAAGAATTGCTGAAATTTTTGAGAAAAAAAACAATATTTTTGAATTTATTTCCCACGAATAGAGCTTTCTTTCGGTGATATTTGATTGCCTCTGTGGTTTTTTTTTTTTTTGCGCTATAGACAATTTTTGAAAAAAAAAAAACAATATTTTTGACTTTTTGCTATTAAACAAAATCCAGTAAAATATTTTTAAAAAATCAAATAAATTTAGGTCAAAATGTATTCTGCTCCGTGTCTTTGCTAAAAAAAAAATCCCAGTATGTGTAAATTAATTGGTTTTTCCCCTAACAAGAGAGCTTTTTTTTTTCAGTGGTATTTGATCACCTGTGTAATTTTTTTATTTTTTAATTAAAAATCAGATTTTGTAAAAAAATGTATTCAAGCCATTTTTTGTGATACGGCACTGCGTTACTTTGACAATTGCGCGGTCATGCAACGCTGCACCCAAATGAAATTTACGTTTTTCTTTTCCCCAAACATTAGAGCTTTTTTTTGGTGGTATTTGATCACCTGTGCAGTTTTTATTTTTTGCGCTATAAACAAAAAAAGACAGACAATTTTTGAAAAAAAAAAATATATTTTTGACTTTTTTGCTATTAAACATGTGCAGTAAAATATTTTTTAAAAAATCAAATAAATTTAAGTCAAAATGTATTCTGCTCTGTCTTTGCTAAAAAAAAAATCCCAATACGTGTAAATTAATAGTTTTTTCCCCTAACATTAGAGCTTTTTTTTGGTGGTATTTGATCGCCTGTGCAGTTTTTATTTTTTGCTCTATCAACTAAAAAAAGTCCGGCAATTTTGAGAAAAAAAAACACAATATTTTTGACTTTTTGCTATTAAACATGTCCAGTAAAAAAATCTAACAAAATCTGAGTTTTTTTTTTCAGTGGTATTTGATCACCTGTGTCATTTTTTTATTTTTTTGCACAATAAACAAAAAAAGACTGACAATTTTTGAAAAAAAAAATCTATTTTTGACTCTTTTTTGCTATTAAACATCTCCAGAAAGTTATAGCGTTTACAAATGGCGGCATAGATGCTGGGATTTTTTTTGTTGTAGTATTTGGTCGCCTGTTCGGTTTTTATTTTTTGCGCTATAAACAAAAAAAGACTGACAATTTTGAGAAACAAAACACAATATTTTTTACTTTTTTGCTATTAAACATCTCCAGTAAAAAAAAATTAAAAATCAGATTTTGTAAAAAATTTATTCAGGCCATTTTTTGTGACACGGCGCTGAGTTACTTTAACTGACAATTGCGCAGTCATGCAACTCTGCACCCAAATTAAATCTACGTTTTTCTTTTCCCCAAACATTAGAGCTTTTTTTGGTGGTATTTGATCACCTGTGCGGTTTTTATCTTTTGCGCTATAAACAAAAAAAGGCTGACAAATTTGAGAAAAAAAACACAATATTTTTGACTTTTTGCTATTAAAAATGTCCAGTTAAAAATTTTTAAAAAATCAAATAAATTTAGGTCAAATTGTATTCTGCTCTATGTCTTTGCTGAAAAAAAAATCTCAATACTTGTAAATTAATTGGTTTTTCCCCTAACAATAGAACTTTTTTTTCAGTGCTATTTGATCGTCTGTGCCGTTTTTTTATTTTTTGAGCTATAAACAAAAAAAGACTGACAATTTTTGAAAAAAAACCCCCAAAACAATATTTGTTACTTTTTTTTAGCTATTAAACATCTCCAGTAAAAAAAAATTTAAAAATCAGATTTTGTAAAAAATGTATTCAGGCCATTTTTTGTGATATGGCGCTGCGTTACTTTAACTGACAGTTGCGCGGTCGTGCAACGCTGCACCCAAATGAAATTTATGTCTTTCTTTTCCCCAACATTACAGCTTTTTTTTGGTGGTATTTGATCACCTTACAGTTTTTATTTTTTGCGCTATAAACAAAAAAAGTCCGGCAATTTTGAGAAAAAAAAACACAATATTTTTGACTTTTTGCTATTAAACATTTCAAGTAAAAAAATTTCAAAAATCAAATAAATTTGCTAAAAAAAAAAAAATCCCCATATGTGTAAATGAATTGGTTTACGTGAAAGTTGCAGCGTTTACAAATGGCGGTATAGATACTGGGATTTTTTTTTTTGTTGTGGTATTTGATCGCCTCTGCGTTTTTATTTTTTGCGCTATAAACAAAAAAGACCGACAATTTTTGGAAAAAAATTTTTTTTTGACTTTTTGCTATTAAACACGTCCAGTAAAAAAATGTAAAAATCAGATTTTGTCAAAAATGTATTCAGGCCATTTTTTGTGATACGGCGCTGCGTTACTTTGAATGACAATTGCGCGGTCATGCAACGCTGCACCCAAATGAAATTTACATCTTTTTTTTCCCTGTGCGGTTTTTATTTTTTGCGCTATAAACAAAAAAAGTCCGGCAATTTTGATTTTTAAAAATCAGATTTTGTCATAAATTTAGGCCAAAATGTATTCAGGCCATTTTTGGCGATACGGCGCTGCATTATTTTAACGGCCAATTGCGCGGTCATGCAACGCTGCACCCAAATTAAATGTATGTATTTTTTTTTTCCCCCCAACAATAGAGCTTTTTTTTGGTGGTATTGGATCGCCTCTGCGGTTTTTGTTGTGCTATAAACAAAAAAAGACAATTTGTGAGAAAATTTTTTTTTACTTTTTTGCTATTAAACATGTCCAGTAAAAAAATGTAGAAAAATCAAATTCCGTCATAAATTTCGGCCAAAATGTATTCTGCTCCGTGTCTTCGCTAAAAAAAAATAATCCAGATACGTGTAAATTAATTGGTTTACGTGAAAGTTATAGCGTTTACAAATGGCGGTATAGATTCCGGGATTTTTTAAATTTTATACTAGTAATGGCGGCGATCAGCGACTTATAGCGGGACTGCGGCGGGCATTCTGACACTGCGGGGGAGGGGGACTGACTTGGTGTCACTGACATCCCCAGTGACACCAATACAGTGATCGGTGCTAATAAAAAGCACCGACACTGTACTAATGGCACTGGGCAGGAAGGGGTTAACATGAGGGGCGATCAAAGGGTTAACTGTGTGCTGGGAGTGTTTTACCTTGTAAGTATGCTGCTTTGTATGTCTGTGCTGTGCAGAGCCATACAAAGCAGCATGCTGGAGCTGACATTGTTTACATGCAGACCTCTCCCCCATCAGTGATACTCGGCGATCGCCGGATGCCGGCGGGGAATCAGCGTCCAGGACCCGGTGATTGATAGCTGAAGCCGGTGATTATTTTCACCCGGTGATCCTGCCAGTAACACACTCCCTGTCTTAGGGTGACAATGCTCACCGTCAGGGGCGGACTGACAACTCATGGGGCCCCCGGGCAATAGGGGATCATGGGGCCCCTGTGTCCTTGCCCAAACTTAAAAAAGCCTATGAAAAAGGTACCAGGGGCATCACATGGGGCCCCCTACCAGGGGCGGACTGACAACTCATGGGGCCCCCGGGCAATAGGGGATCATGGGGCCCCTGTGTCCTTGCCCCAACTTAAAAAAGCCTATGAAAAAGGTACCAGGGGCATCTCATGGGGCCCCCTACTGACCCCGGGCCCTTGGGGAGTGCCCGATTTCCCAAATGGTCAGTCCGCCCCTGCTCACCGTACTGTACATATGGAGGCACAGCATTGCTAAGCAAGGAGAGAACTACAGAACACCTCCCCCACTTCTCTGCTCCATTACTTAGGGAAGAGGTGTTCTCCATTTACAGGGACTCTGGATTTCTAGAAGGATCAACACAGTTTTTTTTTCCTGAAAAAAGAAAGCTAATGCAGCCACCCCATCTAAGGCTCGGTTCACACCTAGGCAGTTTGCGTTTGATCCGTTTTTGCGCATGCATTTTTTTTTCTTGTTGCTAGGCAGATTCAAAAGACGCAAAACGCATAAAAAAATGCATCAAAAACGCAGCATTCCCTTTACACAGCTACATAGTTAGTCTGGCTGAAAAAAGATAAACGTCCATCCAGTTCAAACATCGAAAAAAGTCCATCGACCCAAAAACGCTACTTTTTTGCTTTTAAAAAAAATTTCCTGGCCCTTTCCAAAAAACGCAGCGGGGTGAAAACGCGGAAATGTGAACCCGTCCCATAGGAAGTCATGTTCAATGGGCTGCAGTGCGTTTCTGAAAAACGCTGCGGAAAACGCAGGTGCGAACCCGGGTCCAGGACTGCTCAGCTGAAAGTAACACAATTTTTTTTTTTTTGGATGTAGATATGATGTAACGCTATGCTTATAAAAAGGCCTCCTAGAGCGCCCCCATCTGGCTGGAAAATAAGAAAAACAACCTTTTCATACTGACGTACTTCCTATTTATCTAAGGGAAAAAAAAGGTTTGTTTTTTTTTAAATAATAAATAATGAAAGTAATATTAAAGAAATTAAATAATAATAAATAAATAAAATATATTACATTTAAATAAATATAATAAAGAAAATAATAATAATAAAATAAATATAATATAGCATAATATAATATAATATATAGGAATAAATAAAACATACTATAATATATAAAAATAAATATAATATAATAAAGAAGGAAAATAATAATAATAATAATCAAATAAATAAATAAAACATACTATAATACATATAAATAAATATAATATAATGAAAATAATAATAATAATCAAATAAATATAATATAGCTTAATATAGCATAATATATTATATTATATAGGAATAAATAAAACATACTATAATACATATAAATAAATATATAATAAATAAAGAAAATAATAATAATAATAATAATAATCATCATCAACTAAATAATTAAAGCTTAAGATAGAATAATATAATATAATAATAAATAAAACATACTATAATACATATAAATAAATATAATACATAAAGAAAACAATAATAATAATCAAATAAAAAAATATAATATAGCATAATATAATATAATATATAGGAATAAATAAAACATACTATAATATATATAATTAAATATAATATAATAAAGAAAGAAAATAATAATAATAATAATAATCAAATAAATAAATAAAACATACTATAATGTATATAAATAAATATAATATAATAAAGAAAGAAAATAATAATCAAATAAATAACTATAATATAGCATAATATAATATAATGTAATATATAGGAATAAATAAAACATACTATAATACATATAAATAAATATAATATAATAAAGATAGAAAATAATAATAATAATCAAATAAATAAATATAATATAGCATAATATAATATAATATATAGGAATAAGTAAAATCTACTATAATACATATAAATAAATATAATATAATAAATAAAAAAAATAATAATAATCAAATAAATATAATATAGCTTAATATAGCATAATATATTATATTATATAGGAATAAATAAAACATACTATAATACATATAAATAAATATAATATAATAAATAAAGAAAATAATAATAATAATAATAATCATCATCATCAAATAAATAAATAAAGCTTAATATATAATAATATAATATAATAAATAAAGAAAGCAATAATAATAATCAAATAAATAAATATAATATAGCATAATATAATATAATTTATAGGAATAAATAAAACATAATATAGTACATATAAATAAATATAATATAATAAATAAAGGAAATAATAATAAATCAATTAAATAATAATAAATATAATACATATAAATAAATAAGATAAAATACAATATAATATATAAAGAAAATATTGAAAATGAAAACTGTGCATTCCCTTTTAAAGAGAAAAGGTTAGGACTTTTATAGGAAGTCAGTGCCTCTGCTGTTCCTCTGATGATCTAACAATAGCCATAAGTAACACTTTATTGATCCGGAGATTCTGAAAATTCTGCAAAGTTACCGATTGATTTTTTGTTAAAGTGAACCTGTTGCCAAACCATAGGATATAACAAATCATCATTAGGAAAAGAGCGGGCACCATAAAGACAGAACACGCGGAATCAGCTTCTAAATCTGACCTCCAGACTACTGAGGCAGAGTAATGTGATTTTCAGGAAGCTATGTACAGCACCCTGCCAGCCCCTCCCACCAGCCACGATCTGCCTGCATTGCATAGAGAAGCGCAGAGATCTTGCTTTTTGTGCCTATAGTCCTGTTTCACAGGCAGGACCTACAAACCTATTTTTCTTGCTGTACCCGGGGTTGAGTTTTAGGGTGACAGGACCCTTCATTCTCTCTGTAATGGGAATCCTGCACTTTCTCTGCCCCATTCTTCATGATAACATGAACAGAGATCTGCACACATTTCACATGAAATAAATGAATTAGAAAGGGTCAGCTGCCATGAGATGACAACACTGGGGGCCTGCTGGCCTGGGGGATAAATGAATAGAAGAAGAAAAATGCTACAAATGAAATTCAATGGGTGGCCAAATCTCCTGCACCCCCCCCCCTCCCCAACACCCCCCCCCCTCGACTCTCCCTGTTCTGCATCTTCTTTGTTCTCTAATTACAAGACTTCTGTATCCGGCCCGGGACCCAGGAAAAGGATTATTGACATCATGTCCCTCGGACACAGGAAGACATCGGGTCTGCTTCATGTCTAATTAATTCCATAGATAATAATTACACACAACAAAGATCCTGGAGGAGACGTGACAACCGCCGTGTAAAGGTGACCCAACTCATCGGGGACAGGCGCTCTGCAAATACTGTTTGTTTGGGTTTTTTTTAATGGTACAGACAGATCCAACCAGCAAATGTTTTTTTTGGAATTATTATAATTATTATAGCAAATGTTTATTTTTATTATTAGTATTATTATTATTATAGCAAATGTTTATTTTTATTATTATTATTATTATTATTATAGCAAATGTTTATTTTTATTATTATTATTATTATTTTTATTATTATTATAGCAAATGTTTATTTTTATTTTTATTATTATAGCAAATGTTTTTTTTATTATTATTATTATTATTATTATTATAGCAAATGTTTATATTATTATTATTATTATTATTATAGCAAATGTTTATAATTATTTTTATTATTATTATTATTATAGCAAATGTTTATTTTTATTATTATTATTATAGCAAATGTTTATTTTTATTATCATTATTATTATAGAAAATGTTTTTTATTATTATTATTATTATTATTATAGCAAATATTTATTATTATTATTATTATTATAGCAAATGTTTATTATTATTATTATTATTATTATTATAGCAAATGTTTATTATTATTGTTATTATTATTATTATTATAGCAAATATTTATTATTATTATTATTATAGCAAATGTTTATTATTATTATTATTATTATTATTATTATAGCAAATGTTTATTATTATTATCATTATTATCATTATTATTAATAATAATAATAATAATAATAATAATAATCATAATCATTTTTAAAAATGTAAATAAAAAAATATTTTAAAAAAGTATTTTTATTTTAAATATTTGTATTTACTTTAATTTTATAATAATACTATGTTTTAATAAATTCATATTTAAATACATATATTTTAATACTTTTTTTATTTTTCTTTATTAAATAAAAATATTTCACCAATTTTATATTGTGTGTGTGTGTTATTTTATTTTGTATACAACATCACCATTATTTAGGAGGAGATACCAAATTCCCTTTTTGCCACTTTTTTTCCTTTACAGAACCTTGCTAAACCTTTCCTATCTTTCTCCAATATTCCTACTTTTCTAGACAACGCTTAAAGTGGAACTTCACTCTGTCAATAAATATTCACTATTTCCAATCCTTATGTTGTTGACATTAGTAAATAGATAGGAAGTATATCTTATTTACTTGTTTTAAACTTTTTAATTAATTATTATATTTATAATATATATACATATATATATATATATACAGTGAAGGAAATGCGTATTTGCTCCCCGGCTGATGTTGAATGTTCGCCCCTCACACAGAAATGATCGGTCTAACAATGGAATGTTCGGTGTAACACTGAGAGACAAAATACAACAACAAATTCAGCAGAAATGCGTCTAACAAATGATGACTGATCTGCATGTTCATGAGGGAAAGAAGGATTTGATCCCCTATCATTCAGCAGGATTTCTGGCTCCCAGGTGTCTTTCATACAGGTAACAAGCTGAGATTAGAAGCAGTCTCTTAAAGGGAGTGCTGCTAATCTCATGGTGTTACCTGTATAAAAGACACCTGTCCACAGGAGCCATCAAACCATCAGATTCCAAACTCTCCACCATGGCAAAGACCAAAGAGCTGTCCAAGGATGTCAGGGACAAGATGGTAGACCTACACAAGGCTGGACTGGGCTACCAAACTATGGCCAAGCAGCTTGGTGAGAAGGTGACAACAGTTGGTGCAATCATTCACAAATGGAAGAAACACAAAACAAGTGTCAGTCTCCCTAGGTCTGGTGCACCATGCAAGATGTCACCTCGTGGAGTGTCAATGATCATGAGAACAGTGAGGAATCATCCCAGAACTACACGTGAGGATCTTGTCAATGATCTCCAGGCAGCTGGGACCACAGTCACCAAGAAAACAATTGGTAACACACTACGCCGACAAGGACTGAAATCCTGCAGTGCCCGCAAGGTCCCTCTGCTCAAGAAAGCACATGTCCAGGCCGTCTGAAGTCTGCCACTGAACATCTGAATGATGCAGAGGAGGACTGGTGGGAAGTGTTGTGGTCAGATGAGACCAAAATCCAGCTCTTTGGCATCAACTCGCCGTGTTTGGAGGAGGAGGAGGAATGCTGCCTATGACCCCAAGAACACCATCCCAACTGTGAAACATGGTGGTGGAAACATTCTGCTTTGGGGGTGTTTTTCTGCTAAGGGGGCAGGACAACTGCACTGCATCAAAGGTCCGATGGACGGTGCAATGTACCCTCAAATCTTGGGTGAGAACCTTCTTCCCTCAGCCAGGGCATTGAAAATGGGTGGTGGATGGGTGTTCCAGCATGACAATGACCCAAAACACACGGCCAAGGCAACAAAGGAGTGGCTCAAGAAGAAGCACATTAAGGTCCTGGAGTGGCCTAGTCAGTCTCCAGACCTTCATCCGATTGAAAATCTGTGGAGGAGCTGAAAGTTCGAGTTGCCAAACGTCAGCTACCAAGCCTTAGTGACTTGGAGAGGATCTGCCAAGAGGAGTGGGCCAAAATCCCTCCTGAGATGTGCGCAAACCTGGGGGCCAACTCCAGGAAACGTCTGACCTCTGTGATTGCCAACAAGGGATTTGCCACCAAGTACTAAGTCATGTTTTGTGAAGGGGATCAAATCCTTCTTTCCCTCATGAACATGCAGATCAGTCATCATTTGTTAGACGCATTTCTGCTGAATTTGTTGTTGTATTCTGTCTCTCAGTGTTACACCGAACATTCCATTGTTAGACCGATCATTTCTGTGTGAGGGGCGAACATTCAACATCAGGCGGGGGGCAAATACGCATTTCCTTCACTGTATATATATAATAGTTTATATATTATATTATAATAATTAATGATTTAATTTTATTTCTTCAGTTTCTTCCTGGTTTCCATGCCTAGGAAAATGATGTCATACATCCTAAGACTTTTAAGGAGGGAAAGGAGGGTTCTCAGCTCAGCCTTTACCTGAGTTAAGGACAGATGGATTCCAGGAAGTAAATGCTACATGAAACATCTGCCCTTACTCAAGATGGCCACTGCCAGAAATGCCAGGGGGGGTGTTTTTCAAAATGATTTCTCAGCAAAATAAAGCGTGGAGACGTGGATGGATGGGACAGTTTGCTTTGAATATTACAAATGAAGAATCCACCCATAGGCACCATCAGTTGATGTTTTTTCATCGGCACCCATAAATAGGCAGAGCAGGGGCGGACTGAAAACTCATGGGGCCCCCAGGCAATAGGGGATCATGGGGCCCCTGTGACCTTGCCCAAACTCAAAAATGCCTATGAAAAGGTACCAGGGGCATCTCATGGGGCCCCCTACTGACCCCAGGCCCTCGGGCAGAGCCCGAGTTTCCAAATGGTCAGTCCGCCCCTGAGGCAGAGCAGCAATTTCAGTGGCAAAATCTCAGCTCTGTTAGATCTGGGTATGGGACTGACTGTGTAAATCTCAGAACTGGATGGACAGAAGGAGGTCAATGCTGTAAAATATAACTATGATAAAGTTAGGAAGGACAAAGGGCCTACCTGCCAGGCTTCCACCTTCTTTATATCCGCGCATGATCCATTGGCGAAGAGTCCTTTCCCCGGGGTACATGTGTATATGTCCTGCAGGGCGTGGGCGATGGAATACACGGCTAAATATACATTGTACGATATCCGTAAATGAGTATAATCCAGATACGGTGTCTCCACGCTGGTGATGTTCTCCAAGCCGGTGCAGGCAGTAATGTTGGAGTTTTCTTCATTTTTCTTAGGCACACCAGACATGCGGCAGTTAAAGGTCTCTTCCCAGAATTCCTTGAGAAAACCATTGCTGCTGGACATTTTGGGGTGCACCTTCTGGAGGAATTCCCGAAATCCTGGAATTTGCCCAGCCCTCAGTGCAAAACCAATGGTGCCCCCAATAACATGAAAGTATTCAGGGATAGCGATCAAGGATGAGCTGGCCCAAGCCTCGCTAGCCAGCCAAATGCGTCCCGTGATATTACGCCTGACTATTTCCTTTATGAGCGGCTCAAGGTCTGGCCCACTGGAGAAGACCACAATGACTTTGGCTGTTGAGTTTTGGATGACGTCCACCACTTTCTCAATCTCCTCTATCGGTGTGTACTGCGAGATGAGCTCGCTGAAGTCGATGCAGATGTCTCGTTCTTCAGCCTCTTCTCGGAATTTCTCAATTCCTGGCCTACCGTAGTCATCATCTGCGGCAATAGTTCCTACCCAGTTCCACTGGAAGTACTCAATGATGTCTGCCATGGCGGTGGCTTGGTGCTCGTCATTGGGCATTGTGCGCAAAAAGGATTTATACTGGTTCTTGTTACTGAGAAGGCGACTGGAGGAAGCGTAGCTGACCTGTAAAAACAGAGTATGACATTACTTCCTCAACATGGACATGTACCTCACACTACCGTTTAGACCAGCCTCAACTAGGGTCGTATGAACCCTTGGGTTCTCCAAAGAGTTGCTAGGGCTTCCTTGGGCTGTGAGCAGCTATAGGTCATTCTCTCTCCTCATAGTCCCTACATTGTTCTGACACCAACGTCACAAAGCCAGTGGCCACTGATTACCAATGTATGGGGTCACTACACGGACTACCAATGTATGGGGGCTATACACTGACTACCAATGTATGGGGTCACTACACTGACCATCAATGTATGGGGTCACTACACTGACTACCAATGTATGGGGTCACTACACTGACTACCAATGTATAGAGTCACTACATTTACTACCAATGTATGGGGGTTTACACTGACTACCAATGTATGGGGTCACTACACTGACTACCAATGTATGGGGTCACTACACTGACTACCAATGTATGGGCTCACTACACTGACTACCAATGTATGAGGGCTATCCACTGACTACCAATGTATGGGGGATATCCACTGACTACCAATGTATGGGATCACTACACTGACTACCAATGTATGGGGTCACTACACTGACTACCAATATATGGGGTTACTACACTGACTACCAATGTATGGGGTCACTACACTGACTACCAATGTATGGGGTCACTACACTGACTATCAATGTATGGGGTCACTACACTGACTACCAATGTATGGGATCACTACACTGACTACCAATGTATGGGATCACTACACTGACTACCAATGTATGGGATCACTACACTGACTACCAATGTATGGGGTCACTACACTGACTACCAATGTATGGGATCACTACACTGACTACCAATGTATGGGGGCTGTACACTGACTACCAATGTATGGGGTCACTACACTGACCATCAATGTATGGGGTCACTACACTGACTACCAATGTATGGGGTCACTACACTGACTACCAATGTATGGGGTCACTACACTGACTACCAATGTATAGAGTCACTACATTTACTACCAATGTATGGGGGTTTACACTGACTACCAATGTATGGGGTCACTACACTGACTACCAATGTATGGGGTCACTACACTGACTACCAATGTATGGGATCACTACACTGACTACCAATGTATGGGGTCACTACACTGACTACCAATGTATGGGATCACTACACTGACTACCAATGTATGGGGGCTGTACACTGACTACCAATGTATGGGGTCACTACACTGACCATCAATGTATGGGGTCACTACACTGACTACCAATGTATGGGGTCACTACACTGACTACCAATGTATGGGGTCACTACACTGACTACCAATGTATGGGATCACTACACTGACTACCAATGTATGGGGTCACTACACTGACTACCAATGTATGGGGTCACTACACTGACTACCAATGTATGGGATCACTACACTGACTACCAATGTATGGGGTCACTACACTGACTACCAATGTATGGGGTCACTACACTGACTACCAATGTATGGGATCACTACACTGACTACCAATGTATGGGATCACTACACTGACTACAAATGTATGGGGTCACTACACTGACTACCAATGTATGGGATCACTACACTGACTACCAATGTGTGGGATCACTACACTGACTACCAATGTGTGGGGTCACTACACTGACTACCAATGTGTGGGGTCACTACACTGACCATCAATGTGTGGGGTCACTACACTGACTACCAATGTATGAGGTCACTACACTGACCATCAATGTATGAGGTCACTACACTGACTACCAATGTATGGGGTCACTACACTGACTACCAATGTATGGGGTCACTACACTGACTATCAATGTATGGGGTCACTACACTGACCATCAATGTATGGGGTCACTACACTGACTACCAATGTATGGGGTCACTACAATGACCATCAATGTATGGGGTCACTACACTGACTACCAATGTATGGGGTCACTACAATGACCATCATTGTATGGGGTCACCACACTGACTACCAATGTATGGGGTCACCACACTGACCATCAATGTATGGGGTCACTACACTGACTACCAATGTATGGGGTCACTACACTGACTACCAATGTATGGGGTCACTACACCTATGACCAGCAAATGGGCTGTATTGTGGCATTCGGTGTGGCATTATGGGCTGTATTGTGTGTATCGGTGCCACCACCACTACTGCTTAGGGCGCAGACACAGCTGCTGGTTTCTCCACTCTCTGCCATGGCCGGATCTGGGGGGGTGCTGGGGTAGGCTACACCCCCCGATTTCAGTTGGATGGGAGGATTTTAAGCTGGGAAGGGAAATTTAGAAGGATTTTAGCTAGAGGAGGGATTTGGGGGAATTTGTCCTAGGTGGGAGGATAGGAGGAAGAGGATTGGTGCTGGGAGAGGGGATTGTGGGTATATATGTGTTAGAAGAGGGGATTGGGGGGGGGGGATTTGTGTTAGGAGAGGGGATAGGGTGGTTTGTATTAGGAGGGGGGCTTGGAGGGAGGGGGATTTGTGATAAGAGGGGGGATTGGGGGGGGGGATTCGTGATAGAAATGGGGATTGGGGGGGATTTGTACTACGAAAGGGAATTGGGTGGGTTGAGCTAGGAGGGGGGATTGGGGTGGGGATTTGTCCTAGGTGGGGGGATTGGAGGAAGAGGATTGGTGCTGGGAGAGGGGATTGGGAGGTAGTTGTGTTAGAAGAGGGATTTGGGGGGGGGGGATTTGTGTTAGGAGAGGGGATGGGGTGGTTTGTATTAGGAGGGGGGATTTGTGATAAGAGGGGATTTTGGGGGAATTCTTGATAGAAGGGGGGATTGGGGGGATGTGTACTATGAAAGGGAATTGGGGGGGCTGTGCTAGCAAGGGGCATTGTGGGGGATTTGTGCTAGGAGGGGGGATTGGGGCATGCTAGGAGGGGGATTTGGGCGGGAATTTGTGCTCTGGGAGGGAATTTGTGCTTGAGGTAATTTGGGGAAGTGTGCTAGGAAGGGGGGGATTTGGGTGGGGAAGAAGAATTTTTGCTGGAAAGGGTAATTTAGAGGGGTTTGTGCTAGGTGGAGGAATTTAGGGGGATTTGTGCTAGGAGGCAGAATTGGGGGGGGGGGGATTACTCTGGGGGGGGCATTTTTGCTAGGGTGGAAAATTTAAGGGGAAAGATGATGTGTGCTAGGAGGGGTAGTAGAGCTACAGGTGAATTTTTTTCGGGGGGTGGGGGGTGCAATTAGCTGGTCTTGCCTAGGGTGCAATATAGCCTAGCACCAGTCTTGGTTGCACTACACAGCCATGTATGGGGTCACTACACCAACCACTAATGTATAGGAGTATGAGCTCTATACTGTCCCCCAATATAGGGGGGCACCACAATGATCACCAATGTAAAGGGGAGTTACACTGACCGCTAATCTACAGGGGCAATACACTGTTCCCCAATATGCAGGGGCACTACACTGTCATCCAATGGGGGCACTACTGACCACCAATGACATCTCATCTGTCAATCAACTATACAAGGGAAGGGGCGGGGATGGTGGCTACATCATTGACCAAGTCTGGTTAGCGGCCACTTTTTGGCCAGTGATGTCACTGCTAAGGGGAGGGGATTCCCTGTGACATCAGTGGTTCCAAGGGACACCGCGGGTGCAAGCAACTGAGCTTCCTTAGGACCCAGTGACAATGAGAAGAAGTCATATATAGAAACAGTACAAATACTGCTTCTATATGAAATTCTTGGCTCTCAAAAAAATCAGGGGCCAACTGGGCCTAACTTCGGGCATTTGCCTGAATGCCTAAACAGCCAAAGTTCAGTCTGATCTCTACTGGTGACCTTTGTCGCTGGGACAGAAAGTGATGGGAAACCAAAATTTTGAGTTCTGACCAAAACACAAAGAGAGGAAACCATTCAATGGGAACAACCGTTTCAGTATAAGAGGGGATTTCCTTCACACTAAAGAGATTTCCTCTCACTTTCTCAAAGAAGAAACCTGGATAAAATGTTATATTTTCCCATGCGTGGGTCAAATGCTCGTTTTTGTCTAGGAGCTCAGAAAGCAAAAATTTACTTACCTAATCCACCGATCCTCCAAATCCAAGACTGTTCCCCGATGTTCCTGCCCCCCCTGCTTGAATGGTGAATGGGCTGTTCCTGACGTCATCACGCCCATAGAATGGCTCTAAACATTAGAACGGCAGAAACAGTCCACTGTTGGACGTGGGGGGCAGTGGTGTATTTAGGTTTTGTGCTGCAATAGGCAACACAAAAATCATCTGACCCAATGGACACCGAACCAACACCCCCCCCCCCTTCGCCCTCCTGCAGAGAGAGTCTGACATTGACCAACAACACCCCTGCCCCCCCAACTCGGGAAAGCCTTCCACTACCCTCCCGGCGATAGAGAGAAAGACACTCATCTTCAAAGCTGCGGACATCTCTGGGAATGGGAGTCAGGCTCTACCAGGGGCGGACTGACCATTTGAGCACTCAGGCACTGCCTGAGGGCCCGGGGTCACTAGGGGGCCCCATGAGATGCTCCTGGTACCTTTCTTTGGCTTTTTCAAAGGCTTTTTTGGGTGTGGGTGAGGATACATGGGCCCCATGATCCCCTATTGACCGGGGGCCCCATGAGTTGTCAGTCCACCTCTGGGCTCTACATACACCATCAAGCAGCCAGCAGCCTCTCTTGGATCCCACCTGGTTCTCATGGCATGCGTGTCCCTTTTTTCATCCCTTCTTCGGAGGGGAGGTGCTGCCCCCCTGAAAAATGCCGCCCTAGGCAAGTGCCTTGTTTGCCTTGTGGTAAATACGCCCCTGGTGGGGGGAGAGCGGTTTTCCAGAGGATTGGAGCAATGGGTAAGTACAGCATTTCCATGAGCCCCTGGACAATACAAGCACTTAACCCATGCAGTGTGGGCACAGCCAATATTGACATTTTTAAACAAAAAGTAAATGTTGGTCTCTCAAATGAGAAACAGATGGCAAAAAAAACGATATGGGTTTTAATCATTTACCAAAAAATGTTGGCTTCAGAAATACTTCATCCCTATACATAGGCTCACAGGTCAATAGTAAACATCTAATCTCCAAGCCTAGGAGTCCCTTTAGTGACCCAACGTCTACAGTAACCATCCTTTCACCTGAGGTATATGGAAAAGCCCCAGCAGGTTGGCCACTGCGGTAGATATTCCGGAGCCCGTAGCTCCAACCACGGCGATGGTGGAGGGCATGTGCTCTGAACAGTTACAGAAGTCATCCAGGTTTAGCGAGTCAATCTTGTTCTGGGCCACGAAGCTGAGGGTGGCCTCCAGGGCCTTTGAGACCGTGTTGCAGGTGTCGAAAATCCTGTAGCCCAGTGTGATATTCGGCAGCATGGTGGTCGAGTTGTTGATCTCCTCGATTGCGAATATCATGGCTTGCAGCCATCGGAACCCACGAAAGTTATATCTGCAACAAAGCAAAGGAGAGTTAAGTGGTATGTGGGGAAAAGGCTGGCTGGAAAACATTGGGATGTTTCCTAGGAAACTCCTGACATTCCATCTATTAATAAACCTTTAATTTGTTACACTTTGATCAATTTTGGGGATTCCAAGGACAAGGTTACAGAAAATGGTTGTCACTCACACCGCCTTCCATTTGGGAATACTCCATGTCAGAGAAGTGTTAATAGCTTCAATTGTCCTCATCTGTAAAGGAACGAACTAAGGACCAGACTTCCTCGACTTATTTCCTCTAGTTGTGTTCCTGTCTCTAAACTAAGATAAAAGTGGAGCTCTCATAGGTCCAATTGTATGTGGTGGGGAAACCTGAAAGTGTATCTGCAGGATTGTTACAGACTCTCCATATGGCAAGGACAGAGCCGTGTCTTTCTAATTGTTCCTGGGACATGTTCAAAGTGGTGGTGGGATTTTCTTGACCTTCTTACCATGGAAGAACCCTTGAAATAACTTTCAGGTCTCAGAGAACTCCTGCCAATAATAATAAAATAAATAAGATAATAAGGAATGTTGTGTATGCACTTTATTTGACACCCTGGGCTGCTGTATATCGCCAGAAAAAATGCAGACAGTGAAAATTTTAGTGCTCATCTTAGTTACCAGTGGAAAAATGGGCTCTGGCACAGGTGGTCAATGAAGGGTCCTAGCACACTGGTGGTCATTTGGAAGAATGCCCCTTACATTGGTGGTCAGTGAGAAATATGCTCCCTACATTGGCGGTCAGTAGGAAGAAAGTTCTTTACATTGGGGGTCAGTGGGAAGAATGCTCCTTACATTGGTGCTATTTGAAAGAATTCCCCTTACATTGTTGGTCAGTGGGAAGAATGTCCCTTACATTGGTGGTCAGTGGGAAGAATGCTCCTTATATTGGTGGTCAGTGGGAAGAATGTCCCTTACATTGGTGGTCAGTGGGAAGAATGTCCCTTACATTGGTGTCAGTGGGAAGAATGCTCCTTACATTGGTGTCAGTGGGAAGAATGCTCCTTATATTGGTGGTCAGTGGGAAGAATGTCCCTTACATTGGTGGTCAGTGGGAGAAGGAAGAGGACATTGGGGGTCAGTAGGAAGAAAGTTCTTTACATTGGGGGTCAGTGGGAAGAATGTCCCTTACATTGGGGGTCAGTGGGAAGAATGTTCCTTACATTGTGGGTCAGTGGGAAGAATGTCCCTTACATTGGGGGTCAGTGGGAAGAATGTTCCTTACATTGGTGGCCAGTAGGAAGAATGTCCCTTACATTGGTGATCAGTGGGAAGAATGTCCCTTACATTGGGGGTCAGTGGGAAGAATGTCCCTTACATTGGTGATCAGTGGGAAGAATGCTCCTTATATTGGTGGTCAGTGGGAGAAGGAAGAGGACACACTGAAGGAACTCTCCCTGTGAACCAGTGTTTTTCAAGCCTGGGCCTTGCCTGCCAGCTTGGCCAGGAAACATGCCTGATCCAGGAGGAGGCCCTGGGAGGGATCCCCCTGATGACACCTAGTGAGGAGGAGGAGGAGGTGGATGACCTGACTGTGGGTCCAGGCCCTGGTGAAGATGTGGATGTGTACAGACAGAGGATTCAATAGTTTTATGGCGATTGGAAGAGCTGAGGAAAAACGTAAGGTTTTGAAGGCTGATCATAAATCCTTCAGAGCCAAACACTGCCAAGCCTGGAGTAAGAACAGATTGGCCATAAAGCCAGAACTACAGCAAATGGAGGAGAAGGTGAAGAAACAATCTTTATTACTGGAAAACATGAAAGCAAGAAGTGGAGCATTTAAGGGAAGTTTGACATTGAGAGGAGATGTGCCATCCAGACATCTGCGAGTTCTGTGGAGCAGCAGCCTTGCTGGTCTGTGCCTCCTCTGTCCATCATCAGGGACTTCTGAAGGGTCATCAGAAAAGGCAAACCTGTCTGCCCTCAGGGGTGACTCCATCTGCTGGATGAAGGTCAGGGTGCCATGCTCACTCTCAACCCCCTGGCTGGTTGGCACTGACAAGTCCCCAGCCTGGGGGTTGAGAGTGAGCATGGCACCCTGACCTTCATCCAGCAGATGGAGTCACCCCTGAGGGCAGACAGGTTCGCCTTTTCTGATGACCCTTCAGAAGTCGCTGAAGATGGACAGAGGAGGCACAGACCAGCAAGGTCAGTACTGGTAGAGAAATCCCAGTACACCAAGATGGCTGCTCCCAGCATGTCTGCCCCACCAGCTGTGGTGAGTATTGCTGGGAATGGTCAACCCGATAGTTTTCTTTTCTTTGCTCTTTTTAAAGTACAATCTTGGTAATATGTTAGCAGAGACCCCGCCGGGATGGGTGGGTATTTTTCAGTCTTGGTTTAAGTCTTTTCTGCATTGCTGCGAAGATGGCGGGCCAGTGAAAAGTCTGAGAGTCCGACATGGCAAGCTCCCGGCTTATGTTGCCCATCTCTGAATATATTTCGGCAGTGGCAGGTGACAGTGGAGGATATCAGGTCCCTTCCCAGGAAGCTTCTGGGGGAGATGATTTTGGCTTCTGCTTTCAGTGTGCCACTGGCCTTAAAGGATTGCCCAGGATCCGTAATGAGGGAGGGATTGCGTTTAATTAATTTGGGGAGAATCCCTTTGAAGTTTAGGGATCAAGCCTGGCTCGCTTTTCATGGAAGGCTCTATGTGAGAAGGAACCTGAAGAACCACCCTGTGGATGATCGGGATTGTCCTGGAGCAGAGTGTGTTGGTAAAGTGGAGTCTATGGACCACTTTCTGCTCCAGTGTCCCTTTAACATAGAGGTGTATAAAAGGGTGGGGAGGGTTCTGGGCATCCCCTTTCTCTATCGCATGAGTTATGCAGAGTGGGTGTACGGGGCATTCCCAGCTCACTGGGACTTTGATTTGGATACACTTTTTCTAGTTAGTATACTTGTTCGTTACTTCACGTGGAATTCATGGTGTCAGATTACCCTGAAGAAATTCCTCCCTGTTGAGGTGGTGGTGCGCCATATTCTGGGTGAGGTTGGGAAGATTCGGGGTCTTGAGAAGGGCAGGGAGCCTCGGGTGGTCTGGATGAGGGCGTGGAGGAATATCAGACCTGCCTTTGGTGAACTGTCCATCTCTGGGGGAGGGGCGCTTTTCTTATGCTGTTCTTTTCACTCCTTTAGTTTTTGTTGGTTAAGATCTTCTTTTTGAAGATGGGCTGCATGCATAATGGTGGCGGGGCTGCATGCATAATGGTGGCGGGGCTGCATGCATAATGGGGCGGGGTTGTTTCTTGACCTCCCAGGTTTGATGTCTGGTGTAGTGATGTGAGTCTTAGTAAGATCTATTTCCCCTGTTACGGGGCGAACTCATGGGGCCCCCGGGCAATAGGGGATGATGGGGCCCCTGTGTCCTCACCCACACTCAAACCACACCCAAGAAAGCCTATGAAAGGTACTAGGGGCATCTCATGGGGCCCCCTACTGACCCTGGGCCCACGGGCAGTGCCCGAGTGCTCGAATGGTAAGTCCGCACCTGCCCAGTAATGACATGTTCCTGTCTGAGAGGTTTGCTTTTGTCTGACAGCAGATGTTGCTATATTTATTTTAGTTTTTGTGTAAATATGTATATAATTATTTATTTATATATATACTGTATATGATTGTATGTTTATTGATTACAAGATTTTTAATAAAGAAAAATTGGGCAGAATGCCCCTTACTTTGGTATCAGTGATAAGAATGCTCCTTACATTGGTGTCACTGGGAAGAATGCTCCTTACATTGGTGTCACTGGGAAGAATGTCCCTTACATTGGTGGTCAGTGAGAAGAATGTCCCTTACATTGGTGGTCAGTGGGAAGAATGTCCCTTACATTGGTGATCAGTGGGAAGAATGTCCCTTACATTGGTGGTCAGTGGGAAGAATGTCCCTTACATTGGTGGTCAGTGGGAAGAATGTCCCTTACATTGGTGATCAGTGGGAAGAATGTCCCTTACATTGGGGGTCAGTGGGAAGAATGTCCCTTACATTGGTGGTCAGTGGGAAGAATGTCCCTTACATTGGTGATCAGTAGGAAGAATGCTCCTTACATTGGAAGTCAGTGGGAAGAATGCTCCTTACATTGGTGGTCAGTGGGAAGAATGCTTCTTACATTGGTGTCAGTGGGAAGAATGCTCCTTACATTGGGGGTCAGTGGGAAGAATGTTCCTTACATTGGTGGTCAGTGGGAAGAATGCTCCTTACATTGGTGGTCAGTGGGAAGAATGTCCCTTACATTGGTGATCAGTGGGAAGAATGACCCTTACATTGGTGGTCAGTGGGAAGAATGCTCCTTACATTGGTGTCAGTGGGAAGAATGTCCCTTACATTGGTGGTCAGTGGGAAGAATGCCCCTTACATTGGTGGTCAGTGGGAAGAATGCTCCTTACATTGGTGGTCAGTGGGAAGAATGTCCCTTACATTGGTGATCAGTGGGAAGAATGCCCCTTACATTGGGGGTCAGTGGGAAGAATGTCCCTTACATTGGTGGTCAGTGGGAAGAATGCTCCTTACATTGGTGGTCAGTGGGAAGAATGTCCCTTACATTGGTGATCAGTGGGAAGAATGCCCCTTACATTGGGGGTCAGTGGGAAGAATGTCCCTTACATTGGTGGTCAGTGGGAAGAATGTCCCTTACATTGGGGGTCAGTGGGAAGAATGTCCCTTACATTGGTGATCAGTGGGAAGAATGTCCCTTACATTGGTGTCAGTGGGAAGAATGTCCCTTACATTGGTGTCAGTGGGAAGAATGTCCCTTACATTGGTGGTCAGTGGGAAGAATGTCCCTTACATTGGTGGTCAGTGGAAAGAATGTCCCTTACATTGGTGTCAGTGGGAAGAATGTCCTTTACAATAATGTCAGTGGGAAATATGCTCCTTACATTGGTGGTTAGTGGGAAGAAAAGTTAATTGGTGGTCAGTGGTAACTTATCTGAGAGGTAAAAATTGCGTGAGATATCTTTGGTGAGATATATTACCCTATATTACCCTTTTACATGATACAGTATATTGTTACTTGTACTAAGTGTTTTTTTTTTCAGCAGCACTGGATATATGTAATGGCAAGGGGTGCTGGGGGGTGCTGGAAGGTCTATTGATGCTGACTGCTGGGGGATCTATTGTCACTGGAGGTGATTTATTTTTTGCATAGTGACTGTTGAGGGCGGGAGTCTATTGTTCAGGAAAGTCTATTGATGCTGGCTGCTGTGAGATCTGTTGTTGCTGCTGGGGTCCATGTGGCTGTGAGATCTGTTGTTGCTGCTGGGGTCCCTGTGGCTGTGAGATCTGTTGTTGCTGCTGGGGTCCCTGTGGCTGTGAGATCTGTTGTTGCTGCTGGGGTCTTTGTGGCTGTGAGATCTGTTGTTGCTGCTGGGGTCTTTGTGGCTGTGAAATCTGTTGTTGCTGCTGGGGTCTTTTGGCTGGGAGAATCTATTGTTGCTGCTGGGGTCTCTGTGGCTTTGATATCTGTTGTTGCTGCTGGGGTCTTTTGGCTGGGAGAATCTATTGTTGCTGGCTGCGGGGAATCTGTTATATTTCTTTCCTTGTTATCATTAACAAAATCCACACAAATGACTTTGCCCCACATAATAATACTTCAATCTGCATTCTCTAAAAAGGGGCAGTACTTTGAGGTGAGCAGGGGTGGAACCAAGGGACAGGGCTTGGAGGTGGGGGTGGGGCAAGGACAAAAAGTGAAGGAGTGAGTTCCTGCAGCTATTCTTTGAGAAAATAAAAACCCTGCTTGTACTTGTCTATCCTTAGCATGGCTCACGTATCTACTCCGTTGGTTTGAAAGCTACAAAATCTGTATTTTTGCTATGTTCAGTATTTTATATGCGGTCTGAAACTCAAAAAAGGTTTTGGAACAAAAAAAGATAAGATCACAGAACTCAATTTTCCTCAAAATACCTTCACATTTGTGTATTTATTGCCAATAAAATGTGTCTAAAAATTACTAACTTCTCAAGGAACCTTTAGCTACCTCTGGAGGAACCCTTGGGTTCCGTGGAACCATGGTTGAGAAAGGCTGTAGTTGACCAATGTCCCTGAGAAGACAGCCCATCAGTTCTCCAGGAGATACGGACAGGGGTGTATGTACCACAAGGCAAACAAGGCATTTGCCTAGGGCGACATTTTTCAGGGGGGGCAGCACTGCCCCTTGGAAGAAGGGATGGAAGAAGGGACACATGCGGCATGGGGACCTGGTGGGTTCCGAAAGATGCTGTGGGTTTCATGATGGTGTAGGCACAACCCGACTCTCGTTCCTGGGGATGTCCGGAACTGTGAAGGTGAGTGTCTTTCTCTCTCTCGCCATGGGGGATGGTGGCTGGTGTATGGGGGGCAGTGGTAATGGAAGACTTGGGTGGAGGGCAGGGGTGTTCTTGGTCAATGTCAGGTTCTTTCTTTGGGGGCGGGGTGCAAATCTTTGTGTTGCCTAGGGCAGCACAAAACCTAAATACATCACTGGATACGGAGGCCATGATTTATACTTGGTGTATACACTCACCGACCAGTTTTTTAGATCCATCTTGCTAGTATCGGGTTGGAACCCTTTTTGCCTTCAGAACTTCATAGCTGATCTCCTCCATGTTTCATCAGTTTGGTTGCCCTTCTCTGTACTTTCTCCAGTTCCCCAATGTTCTTTTTGTGAATGGGTGCCCAAAACTGAACTGCATATTCCAGATGAGGTATTACTAATGATTTGTACAGGGGGGGAGGGGAATGATATCTCTCTCTCTCTGGAGTCTATACGTCTTATTGCAGATCCCTACCTTTTCCTATCCTAAAGAAATAGCTGTTTGTCTGTGTCCATGTACAAAGTTAATGTGAATGGGAGTGACTAATTATTATTTATCAATCAGCTGCTGCACCTGCAGGGCTCTAATGAGGAAAGTGGAAGGGTCTGCATCCCTTTGGGAGCATCTCACCAAAAATGACATTTTTGTTGCAGGTGATGCCCAAAATCTGACTTGTATCTTAGTGCAGACTACTGAGAAAATCAGTGAGCCAATCATACAGGCAGGAAATTACATTTTTGAGGGGGGTGGGGGGGGGGTGCCATACACCATCTGTGCACAGAACACCTCCAGGTTGCCACATTGCATTTTACAGAAAACTACAGTGGAAGGAAAGGCAACTTTTAATAACATTTAACTGCAAAATGACTTGTGTCGCGATTGTATATGTCATATTATATTTCTTTTATTCGATTTTTTTTTCTCACAAAAGTGGAGTTACCCTTCAAGTAGTACGAGATATCAGTGACCTCTCACTTGGAAGTGACCCATCCTGTGTGCACAGAGATCAGGAAAGGAGTCTTGTAAATATCCGTTGTACAGTCTATAGGGTCCTTCCCAGGTCAGATTATGTAGAATGACTGCCAATGTTCTGCCTTCCTGTCTGCAGCTAGAGGATCCCGGGAGGACGTCAGCGCCTAGCAGTGCTGGAATTCTGTGTTTGGTCTCCACAAAGGGCCCATCTGCATTTATATGTTGTCCTTGTCCTATGTTTTTTATGCTTTCTTCACTGAGGGATCCAACAGCAAGCCTGGTGCCTTACCCTGTATGGAGAAAGCATGTGTTGACCTCTAGGGCCCCATCTGCAGCTCTCTCTGCTTCCTCCTGCTGACCTCCACCCATCACAAGGTGCACTAACATGGCTCCCAACTGTCCCTCTTTTGCAACCGAATCCCTCTGACCCTCTTTCCCCTTTAATTGTTGCACTTTTTGGTCCTATGTATAGAACCCAAGAAGACAAAAATGTCTTATTGAACTATTATTTGTATTTTACTGACCTAAACCTTTTATCTAACCTTTAGATGATTGTATTTGTGACCTCCACTCAGTGTCCTCCACCCCTCTCTGCCAATCCCTCCATTGGTCTCCACCCCTCTCTGCCAATCCCTCCACTGGCCTCCATTCAGTGTCCTCCATCCCTCTCTGCCAATCCCTCCACTGGCCTCCACTCAGTGTCCTCCACCCCTCTCTGCCAATCCCTCCACTGGTCTTCATTCAGTGTCCTCCACCCCTCTCTGCCAATCCCTCCACTGGCCTCCATTCAGTGTCCTCCATCCCTCTCTGCCAATCCCTCCATTGGCCTCCATTCAGCGTCCTCCACCCCTCTCTGCCAATCCCTCCACTGATCTCCACTCAGTGTCCTCCATCCCTCTCTGCCAATCCCTCCACTGGCCTCCACTCAGTGTCCTCCATCCTTCTCTGCCAATCCCTCCACTGGCCTCCACTCAGTGTCCTCCACCCATCTCTGCCAATCCCTCCACTGATCTCCACTCAGTGTCCTCCACCCCTCTCTGCCAATCCCTCCACTGGCCTCCATTCAGCGTCCTCCACCCCTCTCTGCCAATCCCTCCACTGATCTCCACTCAGTGTCCTCCACCCCTCTCTGCCAATCCCTCCACTGGCCTCCACTCAGCGTCCTCCACCCCTCTCTGCCAATCCCTCCACTGGCCTCCATTCAGCGTCCTCCACCCATCTCTGCCAATCCCTCCACTGATCTCCACTCAGTGTCCTCCACCCCTCTCTGCCAATCCCTCCACTGGCCTCCATTCAGCGTCCTCCACCCCTCTCTGCCAATCCCTCCACTGGTCTCCACTCAGTATCCTCCATCCCTCTCTGCCAATCCCTCCACTGGCTTCCCATTGCCCAATGGATAAAATTCAAAACATTAACAATAACATATAAAGCCATTTATAACTCCGCCCCAAATTACATCACCGATCTTGTCTCCAATATCACCCAAACCGGCCTCTCCGCTCCTCGCACAACCTCCTGCTCTCTAGCTCCCTTGTCTCCTCTTCCCATGCTTGTCTCCAGGACTTCTCCAGAGCTTCCCCCATCCTCTGGAACTCTCTACCCCAATTTATCAGACTATCTCCTACTCTGCTCACTTTTAGGCGATCTCTGAAAACCTCTCTCTTCAGGGAAGCCTATCCTGCCTTCAACTAATAATGGAATCTTCTATTTCTCCTATCAGTTCATCCCCCACAGTTACTACCTTTTGTACCACTAGCCCCTCCCTCTTAGATTGTAAGCTCCCAGGATCAGGGCCCTCCTATCCCTCTTGTATTGAAATGTATTGTTGCTGTATTGTCTCCCGTTATATTGTAAAACGCTGAGCAAACTGTCACTATATAAATCCTGTATAATAATAATAATAATAATGTCCTTTGCATCCTAGGGCCCCTGATAGGGGTACAGACAATCCTCCTGTACCAGGACCCTCTGCTGACCTGATGAAGCCCACTGCCCAAGTGTTCTGGTAAAGCTTGGAGCACGGGAGGTTCAGACCTGCGACAGTGCAAGACACCGGTCCAGAAAAGACCTGCATAGAAATATGGAAGAGTGATGACTTTTTTTTTGTTAACTTTACCAGATGAGGCTTCTCCCCAAATATGACTGGTGAGGGGGCTGCGTGGTAGAGGAATGTAGGGGGTGCAGGAAATAGGAGGATGCTGATGGTACAGAGTGTTGGGTAATGGGGGTTGCAGAGCACAGTAATGTTGGGGGTACAGAGTGTGAGATGAGGGGACAGTGGGCACAGGGTGAGTAGTGGGGAGTGCGGGTGGTGAAATGAAGTGTACAGAATATGTGGGATTTAGGGGGGACTGAATTTGAGGTACTGGGGGATGCAGAATGTAGGGTAGAGAGGGATGCAGGGGGTGCAGAATGTTGGAGCACTGGGGATACGAGTGGTGCAGACTGCAGATGATGCAGGGGATGCAGAGTGTTCAAGTACTGGGGACGCCGGGGTGCAGAGTGTTGGAGTACTGGGGATACTGGAGATGCAGGGGGTGCAGAGTGTTGGATTACTGGGGATGCAGAGGTGCAAAGTGTTGGGGTTCTGGGGACGCAGGGGGTGCAGAGTGTTGGCGTACTGGGGACGCAGGGGGTGCAGAGTGTTGGCGTACTGGGGACGCAGGGGGTGCAGAGTGTTGGCGTACTGGGGATGCAGGGGGTGCAGAGTGTTGGCGTACTGGGGACGCAGGGGGTGCAGAGTGTTGGCGTACTGGGGACGCAGGGGGTGCAGAGTGTTGGCGTACTGGGGACGCAGGGGGTGCAGAGTGTTGGCGTACTGGGGACGCAGGGGGTGCAGAGTGTTGGCGTACTGGGGACGCAGGGGGTGCAGAGTGTTGGCGTACTGGGGACGCAGGGGGTGCAGAGTGTTGGCGTACTGGGGACGCAGGGGGTGCAGAGTGTTGGCGTACTGGGGACGCAGGGGGTGCAGAGTGTTGGCGTACTGGGGACGCAGGGGGTGCAGAGTGTTGGCGTACTGGGGACGCAGGGGGTGCAGAGTGTTGGCGTACTGGGGACACAGGGGGTGCAGAGTGTTGCAGAACTGGGGACGCAGGGGTGCAGAACGTTGGAGTACTGGGGACACAGGAGGTGCAGAACGTTGGAGTACTGGGGACGCAGGGGGTGCAGAGTGTTGGAGTACTGGGGATGCAGGGGTGCAGAGTGTTGGAAAGCTGGGGATGCAGGGGGTGCAGAGAGTTGGAGAATTGGGGACGCAGGGGTGCAAAGTGTTGGAGTACTGGGGACTCAGGGGTGCAGATTGTTGGAGTACTGGGGATGCAGGGGTGCAGAACTTTGGAGTACTGGGGACATAGGGGGTGCAGAGTGTTGGAGAACTGGGGATGCAGGGGTGCGGAGTGTTGGAGAACTAGGGATGCAAGGGTGCAGAGTTTTGGAGTACTGGGGATGCAAGGGTGCAGAGTGTTGGAGTACCGGGGACGCAGGGGTGCGGAGTGTTGGAGTACTGGGGATGCAGGGGGTGCAGAGTGTTGGATTGCTAGGGATGCAGAGATGCAGAGTGTTGGATTACTGGTGATGCAGGGGTGCAGAGTGTTGGAGAACTGGGGATGCAGGGGTGCAGAGTGTTGGAGAACTGGGGATGCAGGGGTGCGGAGTGTTGGAGAACTGGGGATGCAAGGGTGCAGAGTTTTGGAGTACTGGGGATGCAAGGGTCCAGAGTGTTGGAGAACTGGGGATGCAGGGGTGCAGAGTGTTGGAGTACTGGGGACACAGGGGGTGCAGAGTGTTGGAGTTCTGGGGATCCAGGGGATGCAGAGTGTTGGGTACACAGTGGCGAATATAGAATGTACAGTGTGCTGTGTCATAGGGAATGCAGAGGGTGCAGAGTGCAGGGTAGTGAACAGGGGCAGACTGACAACTCATGGGGCCCCCGGGCAATAGGGGATCATGGGGCCCCTGTGTCCTTGCCCAAACTCAAAAAAGCCTATGAAAAAGGTACCAGGGGCATCTCATGGGGCCCCCTAATGACCCTGGGTCCTTGGGCAGTGCCTGAGTTTCCAAATGGTCAGTCCGCCCCTGGAGTGAAGGTGCATGGGGAGTGTATTGGGAGACACTGTCAGGCAGATGGTACAAGGCCCCATGGTTTCTAATGGCAGCTCTGTGTTCCTGCATACATTGCGCTGTAATGTGTCCTTTTCCATATCAGAAGGTTGGGAAGTATGCGCTAATGATGTAAAGTCAGCAGAAGAAGCCAATGAGATCCACACTTCCAGATGTATCCATTTCCTCGAGGATTTGATGGACTATTTCTCAGCATCGAAGTGACAGGATCCTCTGCTTTCCACTAAAGTGGCCCCCAAACTCCAACTAATGCAATGACCCACCAAGATTCTTTAGAACTAGCATTGGCGCTTCTTCCTCCATTCCTTCCTATTGGTTTGTAGGGCCGCCCGTCATAGTGATGGACCAATTGCATGAAGCAGAGGAGGTAGAAGAACTAGTGACTGGGAAGCTTGGTAGATAATTGCATTACTCGTTGGGTTGTACCTTGGGTTTTGGGTTCTTCTAAAGACACTCTGTTGTGGTTCAGAGGTGATTTTATGCCCCTAATTACAGTAAATGTCATTTTAGATATATTCCCCCACAGTTTTGCATTAAGGTGGGTATTTTTTTAACTGGAAGAGCGCAATTTACCCCAAACAGTCTTATTAGGTTACTATTTGCTGTATTCTCTTCCACAATGATTTGTCGGCCACATATTTTCTATTTGGCTTTCTTTACGTCTCCACCCCTTGCACATCCAATGTAACTAAGCCATAAAATGTATCTAAACCCAAGAATAAGAATGCAGTGATCCTCCCGGTAACACGCTTTCTGCTTTAGGGTGACAAGGTTCACTCACCCTACTGTATCTATGGAAGAGCAGTGTTGGCTCCCTATATTAGACAAGACAAAGGTAAGGTGCTGCTACCTGGTTAGAAAATCTCCAGGTAAAGGTTGAAATCACCATTCCAGACCAGCAGTCTCCATCTGCTCACGTACGGACATCCAAAAAAACTAAATGTTAGCAACCAGGTGAAATACAAAATATTCTTCTTTAGAGCAGAAGGTTGGGAAGTATGCGGTAATGATGTAAAGTCAGCAGAAGAACCCAATGAGATCCACACTTCCAGATGTATCCATTTCCTCGAGGATTTGATGGACTATTTCTCAGCATCGAAGTGACAGGATCCTCTGTTTTCCACTAAAGTGGCCCCCAAACTCCAACAAATGCAATGACCCACCAAGATTCTTTAGAACTAGCGTTGGCTCTTCCTCCTCCATTCCTTCCTATTGGTTTGTAGGGCCGCCCGTCATAGTGATGGACCAATTGCATGAAGCAGAGGAGGTAGGAGAACTAGTGACTGGGAAGCTTGGTAGATAATTGCATTACCCGTTGGGTTGTACCTTGGGTTTTGGGTTCTTCTAAAGACACTCTGTTGTGGTTCAGAGGTGATTTTATGCCCCTAATTACAGTAAATGTCATTTTAGAAATATTCCCCACAGCTTTGCGTTAAGATGGGTATTTTTTAACTGGAAGGTTCACTCACCCTACTGTATCTATAGAAGAGCAGTGTTGGCTCCCTATATTAGACAAGGTAAGGTACTGCTACCTGGTTAGAAAATCTCCAGCTAAAGCTCTCAATCACCCTCCCAGACCAGCAGTCTGCGACACAAAAGGGGAACACTCAGGGGCGGACTGACAACTTATGGGGCCCCCGGGCAACAGGGGATCATGGGGCCCCTGTGTCCTTGCCCACACTCAAACTACACCCAAAAAAGCCATGAAAGGTACCAGGGACATCTCATTGGGGCCCCCTACCGACCCTGGGCCCTCGGGCAGTGCCCGAGTACCTGAATGGTCAGTCCGCCCCTGGGAACACTAAAGATGCAGCAACAGAACCTGATGCTGACAAATATAAATAAATAAATAAAAAATTCACAAGGAATAAATGGGAACAGCAGTGATGCAGAAGTGTTGTAAAAACAACACACTGACACCACCACAGTGACACCAAAACACTGACACCACAACACTGCACTACACTGTCTCCTAACACACCACTAACTATCCTCACCTATCTAACTCCACCAACACACTACACAAGACTGCTGTGTAAGCAGCCTTATACAGTGTGGGGAGTGGACTTGAGCCATGATTGGCCAAAGTCACCGAGACTTTGGCCAATCATGGCTCTTCCTGTGAATTCAGCTGTGATTGGCCAAAGCATTGCACTTGACCTGTGGTCAATTGCATTTTGGGGCGCGTGAGCGAACTTCCCACCGAACGCCCTTACCATTCTTACCGCACCAAGCAGCCAATGTTCGAGTTACTTTTGACTTGAACACGTAGCCCGTCCCTAATAGCAAATATTAGAAGGAGTCCCCTGAAACCCGAAATTTATTTTAAGGGTTCCTCCATGTTTTAAAAGTTGAGTATGGCTGTGTTGCAGTATACAATCTCCATACGATCTACCAAAAACTAGGTCATAAAAGCCCTACCTACCATTCCATTTGCATACAATTAGGTCGACTCTCATACTACATTGTCATTGATAGATCCAACGCAGGCCATGCAATCTGATTGCAAGGTATATGGCCAACTTCAGTGATGCATCTAGGATTCTATATATTCTGGGATGTTAAGATGGAGTTTCTAGTGAAAGGGCTCATGCCTGTATGATTACGCCACCAAATCCATTTCCTACCTGGTGCACTCGAGGGATTCTGGCCTTGATTCTAAGATCTCGTCCTTTGAGTTGACTCCGAAATGGATGGGGAAGAGTCCACCAAGAATGATGTCTCCCTTCTTCTGGGCTCTGGTGTTTGGCCCATAGGAGGATGAGTCCAGAGCAAAGCTCAATAGCAGCAGTAGAAGATAATAGATGTATTGGCCCATCCTTCTCCTGTCTGGTGCCTGGGGTCGGAGGAAGGAGGTGGACCACATGGGACATGAAGTACAACGTCAGCAAGAAGCTCAGAAAGCTGATAATCGCCGTCCTGACTATGGAGTGCCGAGACCCATGGCCTCATTTCTACCGTCCAAGGAAGGCTGCCGACGTGTCGGTAATGTCTCCAGTCTTGTTTTTTCCATCGCCATTTTTCTGAAAGTCAGGACTCTTTGTCATGTGAAGGCCATCGCCCTGTAAAAAAAAATGAGAAGGTTGAGGAGTTTATTCATTAAAAAAGAATGTTGAATCTTTTCATTGTGTTCTTAGCTGATGTAGCACCCTCCTAGTTAGGTTGCTATTATTATTATAATACAGCATTTGTATAGCACCAAAGGGTTTGCTCAGCTCTGTACTATAGCGAGGGGGACCGAACATGAGACAAAACAGTAACAATACAATACACGAGGGGTTCAAGGGCCCTGCTCTTTCGAGCTTACAATCTAGGAGGGAGGGGATAGTGGTACAGGAGGAAGTGGCTGTGGGGGATGGAGTGGTGAGAGAAGTGGAGGAGATCAGTTGTTAGGTGAGGGTGGGGTAGGCTTCCCTGAAGAGATGGGTTTTCAGGGTGCGCCTGAATGTGAGGAGGGTAGGTGACAGTCTGATGGATTGGGGTAGGGAGTTCCAGAGGATGGGGGAAGTCCTAGAGAAGTCCTACAGTCGGGCATGGGAGGAGGAGACCAGGGAGCTAGAGAGTAGAAAGTACTGTGAGGAGCGAATGTGGAGCGGTTGGTGAGGTGGATGAGTCTAGCCGCTGAGTTCAGGATAGACTGGAGTGGGGATAGCGTTTGTTTGGGTAGGCCGGTGAGAAGGGAGTTGCAGTAGTCCAGGCGTCAGATGATGAGGGAGTGTACGAGTTGTTTAGTAGTGTCTGGGGTTAGGAACGTACGTATCTTGGAGATGTTGCGGAGGTGGAGCCTGCATGACTTTGATAGTGATTGGACATGAGGTTGGAAGGAAAGGTTTGAGTCCAGGGTGACACCCAGGACTTTGGCGTGTGGGGTGGGATTGATGGTGGCGTGGATTAAGGTTGCCAGTTTGATTGTCTTTGACTGTTCTGAGTCCTGCTGGCTACAGGCTCAACTACTCCTTCCTGCTTTCTAGTGAGTTCTAGGGTGCAGTGGGTTGGAAGAGGCAGACCCTGGACCTACATATTTATACAGCTTCAGCCATTCCCCGGGAGGAGAGATGACCAGAAAAAGGCTAGAGTCTAGTTAAGACCATTGAGAGTCCTCTGCTACTCTTTGCACTAAATTTGGAGTATCCCAAGGCTCTCCTTACTCCCCGTCCAAGCTCAACCAGCATTAAACGTCAAAAGAACACCCATTGTTTTGTTGTTGAGTTGTGAGAACTGGGGAGCTGCTGTGTGCTTGGGGGCCGTGCACCCAATAGAGAATAGAACCTGGGACAAAACTGCAAGACAGGCATGGGGTCTTTAACTAGTTGCCGACCGCAGATAGCCGAATGATGGCTGCACTACGGCCAGCCAGTTCTGGGAGGGCGTCATATGATATCCTCCCAGAACACGCTCTCCTGTGCGCACCCGGGCGTGATATCCGGGATTGCTGAGTCCTATGGACACAGCTGATCACATTATGAGGTAAAAGGCCAATCACAGCGGCCTTTTACCACATGATCAGCCATGTCCAATGACATGCTGATCACCGGGAAATGCAATTGCCGGTTCTCGGCTGCACTTTCTTCACGCTGTCAGAGCGTGCAGAAAGTACTGCAGAGAACCGGCAGTTGTCAGAGCAGGGATCGGCACCGATCATCGGGGCACTGATGATCAGTGCCCTGATGATCGGTGCCCAGCAGTGCCATCCAACAGTTCCGCCCACAAGTGCCCAGCAGTGCCATCCACCTGTGCCCAGCAGTGCCGCCCACCTGTGCCCAGCAGTGCCCACCAGTGTCACCCACCAGTGCCCAGCAGTGCCGCCCAGCAATGCCACCAGTCAGTGCCACCTATCAGTACCCATCACCAGTGCCAGTGGCGCCTATCAGTGCCACCTATCAGTGCTGCCTATCAGTGCTGCCTATCGGTGCCACCTCAATGCTGCCTATCAGTACCCATCAGTGTTGCCTATCAGTGTAATCTCAAAAACGCACATCAGTGAAGGAGAAAAATTACCAGTTTCCAAAATGTTATAATAGAAACAAAGAAACTTTTTTTTTTCAAATTTTTTGCTCTTTTTTTGTTTATAGCGCAAAAGTAAAACACCCAGCGGCGATTAAATGCCACCAAAAAAAGCTCTATTTGTGAGAAAAAAATGATGAAAATTTCATATGGGTACAGTGTTGCATGACCGCGCAATTGTCATTCAAAGTGTAACAGCACTGAAAGCTGAAAATTGGCCAGAACAGGAAGGGGGTAGAAGTGCCCTGTAGGCAGGAAGGGGGTAGAGGCGCCCGGTAGGCAGGAAGGGGGTAGAAGCGCCCTGTAGGCGGGAAGGGGGTAGAAGCGCCCTGTAGGCGGGAAGGGGGTAGAAGCACCCTGTAGGCGGGAAGGGGGTAGAAGCGTCCTGTAGGCGGGAAGGGGGTAGAAGCGTCCTGTAGGCGGGAAGGGGGTAGAAGCGCCCTGTAGGCGGGAAGGGGGTAGAAGCGCCCTGTAGGCGGGAAGGGGGTAGAAGCGCCCTGTAGGCGGGAAGGGGGTAGAAGCGCCCTGTAGGCGGGAAGGGGGTAGAAGCGCCCTGTAGGCAGGAAGGGGGTAGAAGCGCCCGGTAGGCAGGAAGGGGGTAGAAGCGCCCTGTAGGCAGGAAGGGGGTAGAAGCGCCCTGTAGGCAGGAAGGGGGTAGAAGCGCCCTGTAGGCAGGAAGGGGGTAGAAGTGTCCGGTAGGCAGGAAGGGGGTAGAAGTGTCCGGTAGGCAGGAAGGGGGTAGAAGTGT
This sequence comes from Staurois parvus, assembly GCF_062004578.1. Taxonomy (NCBI): domain Eukaryota; kingdom Metazoa; phylum Chordata; class Amphibia; order Anura; family Ranidae; genus Staurois; species Staurois parvus. The sequence goes on along the minus strand of NW_028321556.1, from coordinate 13,804 downwards.
CCTGTAGGCAGGAAGGGGGTAGAAGTGCCCTGTAGGCAGGAAGGGGGTAGAAGTGTCCTGTAGGCGAGGGGTTAATACACTTATAGGAGATCCACTATGTGTACATAATCTTATCAGAATGTGTAAATATTGTAAAAAACGTTTTCTTCTTCCTTCTGTATAATTTGTAATGAGAACAGATGACTTTACTAATTACATGAGCAGCCTCTGCTTCCTGCTGTGCTCTACAATGGGTAATGTTGAGCATGCACCTGGTACTCAACACAGTACAATGCTTACATCTAAGAACAAATGCTTTGTATTGGGGAAAAAACAGATCAGGTAAGTTTCTATGGTACACATTGAGGATCCATAGGAAGGGGATGGGCACAGGGACCCCAACGTGCATTGAAGTATTAAGCAATGTGCATCAAAATACATAACATATACTATATTGCCATAAGTATTGGTCTGCCGGCCTTTCCACGCACATGAAATTTAATGGCCCCCCAGTCTTAGTCCGTAGGGTTCAATATTGAGTTGGCCCCGCCCTTTCCACACACATGACCTTTAATGGCCCCCCCAGTCTTAGTCCGTAGGGTTCAATATTGAGTTGGCCCCGCCCTTTGCAGCTATAACAGCTTCAACTCTTCTGGGAAGGCCGTCCACAAAGTTTAGGAGGGTGTCTATGGGAAGGTTGGACCATTCTTCCAGAAGCACATTTGTCAGGTCAGGCACTGATGTCGGGGGAGGAGGCCTGGCTCGCAGTCTCCACTCTAATTCATCCCAAAGGTGTGCTATGGGGTTGAGGTTAGGACTCTGTGCAGGACAGTCAAGTTCCTCCACCCCAAACTGGCTCCTCCATGTCTTTTTGGACCTTGCTTTGTGGAACATGTTGGAACAGGAAGGGGCCATCCCCAAACTCCTCCCACAAAGTTGGGAGCATTAAATTGTCCAAAATGTCACCTTAAGTGTTCCCTTCACTGGAACTAGGGGCCAAGCCCAACCCCTGAAAAACAACCCCACACCATAATCCCCCCTCCACCAAAATTTACATTTGGCACAATGCAGTCAGGCAAGTGCCATTCTGGCCACCCCCAAACCTAGACACGTTCATCGGATTGCCAGACAGAGAAGCGTGATTGGTCACTCCAGAGAACACGTCTCCACTGCTCTAGAGTCCAGTGGCGGTGTGCTTTACACCACGGCATCCGACGCTTTGCATTGCACTTGGTGATGGAAGGCTTGGATGCAGCTGCTCGGCCATGGAAACCCATTCCATGAAGCTCTCTACGCACTGTTGTTGGGCTCATCTGAAGGCCACACCAAGTTTGGAGGTCTTTAGCTATTGACTCTGCAGACAGTCGGCGACTTCTGCGCACTGTGCACTTCAGCATGTGCTGACCCCGCCCTGTCATGTGAAGTGGCCTACCACTTGGTGGCTGAGTTGCTGTTGTTCCCAGTGGCTTCCACTTTGTTATAATCCCACTAACAGTTGAGCGTGGAATATTTAGTAGCCAGGAAATGTCACGGATGGACTTATTGCACAGGTGACCACCTATCACGGGACCACGCTTGGAGTCACTGAGCTCCTGAGAGCGACCCATTCTTTCACCAATGTTTGTAGAAGCAGTCTGCATGCCTAGGGGCTGGATTGTATACACCTGTGTCCATGGAGGGGATTGGAACACCTGAATCACATGATATGGAGGGCGGGGACAATACTTTTGGCAATATAGTGTAATATGCATGGGTATGAAGGAGTCCATAAAACTGAATTCATTGCAAAATTTAAATAAAAAACGAGTTGCAAATTACAAACTGTCTCCTGCAGTACTTCTTTTGCACCACAAGATGTTCTCAATCCTTCAGGTTGAATGACAGTCAGCATCATTCAACCCCCCCTCTTCTGTTATCATGCGTAACCATTCTAAGACATGTTCTGCCCCAGGCTGTGACTGGAAAGTGAAGGTGAAGTAGCACAGCGATAAGCCAACCTCTCTTGCTCTGCTCTCTCCTCCTATCAGCATGCTTCTTTTTTAGCACATTAATTGATTGGCTTTTTGCACTGCTTCTTCCTTCCCCTCTTTGAGCTCTGCTGTACAGGGACTTCAAGAGGCTGAAAGCAAATCAAATTTATCTTACAGTGCTTGTATTTAATAAATGCATGTAATAATAACTACAGAGCTGCATTAGTCTGTGTCTCTTATATCTGCCTGAAGTTCAGCATTGAAAAACTCATCATTTTAAAAGCATTGTATCTTACACAACCCCTTCATTCCACTCCCTTACATAACTCGGTATAACATTTCCTAAACTGTAAATGTCGGATTACCTTGAATTACCTTGATCACTGTACAGTTACAGTCCTTCACCCGAGGGCCCAAAGGGTAAAAGGGGCAGGCAAGGGGCTTCCTCAAAACATCACAGTACCTTGCTTCAGTACCGCCCTCAAGAACCCCTCATCTTTGATCTTCCTGAATTGGTACCTTCACTGCCCAACTGTTATCAACCTTGGCTTGAACCATCAACTTCAATTCTCTCTCCTGGATTGACACCTTCACTGCCAAACTGTTATCAACCTTGGCTTGAACCATCAACTTCAATTTTCTCTCCTGGATTGATACCTTCACTGCCAAACTGTTATCAACCTTGGCTTGAACCATCAACTTCAATTCTCTCTCCTGAATTGGTACCTTCACTGCCCAACTGTTATCAACCTTGGCTTGAACCATCAACTTCAATTCTCTCTCCTGGATTGATACCTTCACTGCCAAACTGTTAACAACTTTGGCTTGAACCGTCAACTTCGATCCTGTTTCCTGAATTGGCACTTTCACTGCACGACCCATAACTGACCCTGGCCTCAACCCTCAACTGTGATCCTGTCTCCTGATCTGGTACTTCCACTGCCTGACTCTTAACTTTGATCCCATCTCCTGAATTGGTAGCTTCACTGTCCGACTGTTACTAACTTTGACTTGAGTCCTTGACTCCTATCCTGTCTCCTGGATTGGTACTTTCACTGCCTGATTGTTACTGACCTTGGCTTGAACCCTAAGCTTTGATCCTGTCTCCTGAACTTGCTCCTTCATTGCCTGTTACTGACCTTGGCTTTAACCCTCAACTTTGATTACGCCCCTGATATGGTACCTTGACTGCCCAGCTGTTACCAACCTTGGCTTGAACCTTCAACTTCAATCCTGTCTCCTGAATTGGTACCTTCACTGCCCAACTGTTACCAACCTTGGCTTGAACCTTCAGCTTTGATCTTGTCTACTGAATTGATACTTTCACTGCCCAACTCGTAAATGACCCTGGCTATAATCCTCAACTTTGATCCCATCTCCTGAATTGATACCTTCACTGCTCAACTGTTACCAACTTTGGCTTGAATCATAAACTTTGATCCTGTTTCTTGAATTGGTACCTTCCCTGCTCAACTATTACTGACCTTGGCTTGAACCCTCAACTTTAATCCTGCCCCTGATATGGTACCATCACTGCCCAGCTGTTACCAACCTTAGCTTGAACCCTCAACTTCAATCTTGTCTCCTGAATTGATACTTTCACTTTCTGACTCATAACTGAGCCTGGCTTCAACCTCCAATTTTGATCCCATCTCCTGAATTGGTTCCTTCACTGCCCAATTCTTACCAACTTTGGCTTGAATCCGAGACATTGACCCGGTCTCCTGACCTGGTTCCTTCACTGTCGGACTATTACCAACTTTGGCTTGAATCCTTGACTCCAATCCTGAATCCTGAGTTGGTACTCTCACTGCCCAGCTGTTACTGACCTTGACTTGAACCCTCAACTTTGATCCTGCCCCTGATATAGTACCTTTACTGTCCAACTGTTACCAACGTTGGCTTGAACCCTCAATTTTGATCCTGTCTCCTGAATTGGAACCTTCATTGTCCGCTTGTTACTGACCTTGGCTTGAACCCTTAACTTTAATCCTGCCCCTGATATGGTACCATCACTGCCCAACTGTTAACAACCTTAACTTGAACCCTCAACTTCAATCTTGTCTCCTGAATTGATACTTTCACTGCCTGACTCATAACTGAGCCTGACTTCAATCCTCAATTTTGATCCCATCTCCTGAATTGGTTCCTTCACTGCCCAATTCTTACAAAACTTTGGCTTGAATCCTGCCAGACTATTACCAACTTTGGCTTGAATCCTTGACTCCATTCCTGAATCCTGAATTGGTACCCTCACTGCCCAACTGTTACCGACCTTGGCTTGAACTGTCAACATCCCATCTCCAATATAGGTAATTTCACTGTGCAACTCATAACTGACCCTGGCTTCAACACTGAACTTTGATCTTGTCTCTTGAATTGGTACCTTCCCTGCCCAACTGTTACCAACCCTTGCCCTTGATCCCTCTTCATTCTCCTCCATCCAATCTCCTTGTGGTGCCCCTCCACCTCACAGTGCCCAGGGCAGCCGCCCCCTCTTGCCCACCCCTTGTCCCGGCCCTGGCCAGGGTACAGCCAGGGGCAGACTGACCATTTGGAAACTCGGGCACTGCCCAAGGGCCCGGGGTCAGTTGGGGGCCCCATGAGATGCCCCTGGTACCTTTTTTATAGGCTTTTTTGAGTTTGGGCAAGGACACAGGGGCCCATGATCCCCTATTGCCCGGGGGGCCCCATGAGTAGTCAGTCCGCCCCTGGGTACAGCTGAAGGATTTCTCGGTAATCAGGGATAGTGATAAAAGAGATGACATAGCAGAGAATTGTGCGGTGAAATCCAACGTAGAGACGCACTGTACAGAGTACCGTTCAATATGTCAAACAAGGAGCCAGAGATGGGAAATGCAATGTCAGGAGGAGTCAGAGGTGCTTTATGGTCGGAATAGAAGAAGACGGTGGTTTTCACCGCTGTGGCTGCTGCAGAAATAATGACGAGGAATAATCAGGATGCACAACACCAGGCTTAGGCTGGCCATACATTATACAATTTTCTTGAGAATTTTGCTTTAGATTTACCCAAAACCATATAATATGACCTCAAACCTAAACAACACTTTCAATTGTATCCAATTAGGCGGGCCCTTGCACTACATAGTTGAAGGTAAATCTAAAAGAAATTGGACAGAAATTTGTAAGAAAATTTTATAGTGTGTGGCCCGACTAAGACCCTCTATTTTCAGCTATGTGACTGTAATTTCCACATTTATTTGTAGGTCAGCTAAAAATAATTTTTAAAAAAAAATAAGGGTACTTATCCCGTGTGCTGGCTTTGTGAATGAAGTCTAAGATGTCATAAAAGAGCACAAAATATCTTTATCATTATCCGGAAACATAAAGTGATGGCAAACAGGGTTGGGTAGGGGTAGGAACCAAGGGACAGTGCTTGGAGGTGGGTAGGTGGTGGAACCCAGGAGATGGCGCTTGGAGGTGGGTAAGGGTGGAACCAAGGGACGGTGCTTGGAGGTTGTTAGGGGTAGGAACCAAGGGACGGTGCTCGGAGGTTGTTAGGGGTAGGAACCAAGGGACGGTGCTTGGAGGTGGAATGGGGTGGAACCAAGGAACGGTGCTTGGAGGTGGGTTGGAGGTGGAATCAAGGGATGGCGCTTGGAGGTGAGTAGGGGTGGAACCAAGGGACAGTGTTTGGAGGTGGGTAGGGGGTGGAACCAAGGGACGGCGCTTGGAGGTGGGTAAGGGTGGAACCAAGGGACGGTGCTTGGAGGTGGTATGGGGTGGAACCAAGGAACGGTGCTTGGAGGTGGGTAGGAGGTGGAACCAAGGGATGGCGCTTGGAGGTGAGTAGGGGTGGAACTAAGGGACAGTGCTTGGAGGTGGGTAGGGGTAGGAACTAAGGGATGGTGCTCGGAGGTGGGTAAGGGTGGAACCAAGGGACAGTGCTCGGAGGTGGGTAGGGGTAGGAACCAAGGGACGGTGCATGAAGGTGGGTAGGGATAGGAACTAAGGGACGGTGCTTGGAGGTGGGTATGGGGTGGAACCAAGGGACAGTGCTTGGAGGTTGGTAGGAGGTGGAACCAAGGGATGGCGCTTGGAGGTGAGTAGGGGTGGAACCAAGGGACAGTGCTTGGAGGTGGGTAGGGGTAGGAACCAAGGGATGGTGCTCGGAGGTGAGTAAGGGTGGGACCAAGGGACGGTGCTAGGTGGGTATGGGGTGGAACCAAGGGACGGTACTTGGAGGTGGGTAGGAAGTGGAACCAAGGGATGGCGCTTGGAGGTGAGTAGGGGTGGAACCAGGGACAGTGCTTGGAGGTGGATAGGGGTAGGAACCAAGGGATTGTGCTTGGAGGTGGGTAGGGGTAGGAACCAAGGGACGGTACTTGGGAGGTGGGTAGCGGGTGGAACCAAGGGACGGCACTTGGAGGTGAGTAGGGGAGGAACCAAGGGACAGTGCTTGGAGATGGATAGGGGGAGGACACAAGGGGTGACATGGAAGGGAAGAGTACCTGCACTTATTCTCTGAGAAAAAAAAAAAGCCCTGATGCTGATATTTCCCAGCCTTCTTCTGCCAATTCCCATCTACATGCCCCTACGCCAGCTTTGGTTGCATGTCATTGTTCTGGACCAACTTCAGGCTAGTGACAATGGTGGACTATGTCTGAGCGATGTGTGTCACACAGCCACTTGTAGTCTCCACCAGATGACAGGGTGACAACACAAGTGTGCAATTAGCACGCAGTTGTCCCCCCCATAACAGGAAGTACCTGAAGAAGGACTTTCATGATAGGATCACCATGTATTATTTAAATTAAAGCTGTAGATTTGGAAAGATTGAAGACATCTTTGAAAAAGTTTTGTATTTTATTAAGTACTTTCAAGCATTTGCAAAATTCAGTCAATAATTAGAAGAGGTGGAGTACAGGACGATGAAGAGATAGGAAGGCATTAGACTTCAACAAGCCTTTCATCTTTTCTTTTTTTTTCTACTTTGAGCATTGATACTTCCTATGAGGATGGCCTTCCAGGGGCTGCTGCCAGCACATAGAGGACACATCTTCCTCAATCGTTTGTCATTATGACTTCATAATTCATCTAATGCAACAAATATCACATTACAAGAATTGCTTGTAGATGGAATTATCAAAAATTGGATTCGAACATTTTATGTTACAGAACTACTTGGACTCCAGACAGAAAAGATACACATTTATGAATAAATTATTAGATTGCTTCTGATGTCATAATGTAATAATTTATACTAAAAAATTAAATTATACTTTCACTGATAAGTTATCATTCCAGGCTGATAACACCAACATTTACATGAGATTTATGACATCACTGAGAATGCAGCCTATCCGTTCACTAGAGAGCGGTGACATCACTGAGAATGCAGCCTATCCGTTCACTAGAGAGCGGTGACATCACTGAGAGTGCAGCCTATCCGTTCACTAGAGAGCGGTGACATCACTGAGAGTGCAGTCTATCCGTTCACTAGAGAGCGGTGACATCACTGAGAGTGCAGTCTATCCGTTCACTAGGGAGCGGTGACATCACTGAGAATGCAGCCTATCCGTTCACTAGAGAGCGGTGACATCACTGAGAGTGCAGCCTATCCATTCACTAGAGAGCGGTGACATCACTGAGAGTGCAGCCTATCCATTCACTAGAGAGCGATGACATCACTGAGAGTGCAACCTATTCATTCACTAGAGAGCTGGGACATCACTGAGAATGCAGCCTATCCATTCACTGGAGAGCGGTGACATCACTGAGAATGCAGCCTATCCGTTCACTGCAGAGCGGTGACATCACAGAGAATGCAGCCTACCCGTTCACTAGAGACCGGTGACATCACAGAGAATGCAGCCTATCCGTTCACTAGAGAGCGGTGACATCACTGAGAATGCAGCCTATCCGTTCACTAGAGAGCGGTGACATCAATGAGAATGCAGCCTATCCGTTCACTGGAGAGCGGTGACATCACTGAGAATGGAGCCTATCCATTCACTGGAGAGCGGTGACATCACAGAGAATGCAGCCTATCCGTTCACTAGAGAGCGATGACATCACAGAGAATGCAGCCTATCCGTTCACTAGAGAGCGATGACATCACAGAGAATGCAGCCTATCCGTTCACTAGAGAGTGGTGACATCGCTGAGAATGCAGCCTATCCGTTCACTAGAGAGCGGTGACATTGCTGAGAATGCAGCCTATCCGTTCACTAGAGAGCGGTGACATCGCTGAGAACGCAGCCTATCCATTCACTAGAGAGCGGTGACATCGCTGAGAACGCAGCCTATCCATTCACTAGAGAGCGGTGACATCGCAGAGAATGCAGCCTATCCCTTCACTAGAGAGCGGTGACATCACTGAGAATGCAGCCTATCCGTTCACTAGAGAGCGGTGACATCACTGAGAATGCAGCCTATCCGTTCACTAGAGATCGATGACATCACTGAGAATGCAGCCTATCCATTCACTAGAGAGCGGTGACATCACTGAGAATGCAGCCTATCCATTCACTAGAGAGCGGTGACGTCACTGAGAATGCAGCCTATCCATTCACTAGAGAGCGGTGACATCACTGAGAATGCAGCCTATCCATTCACTAGAGAGCAGTGACATGCCTGAGAATGCAGCCTATCCGTTCATTAGAGACCGATGACATCACTGAGAATGCAGCCTATCCATTCACTAGAGAGCGTTGACATCGCTGAGAATGCAGCCTATCCGTTCACTAGAGAGCAGTGACATCGCAGAGAATGCAGCCTATCCGTTCACTAGAGAGCGGTGACATCACTGAGAATGCAGCCTATCCATTCACTAGAAAGCGGTGACATCACTGAGAATGCAGCCTCTCCATTCACTAGAGAGCGGTGACATCACAGAGCATGTAGCCTATCCATTCACTAGAGACCGGTGACATCACTGAGAATGCAGCCTATCCATTCACTAGAGAGCGGTGACATCACCGAGAATGCAGCCTATCCATTCGCTAGAGAGCGGTGACATCGCTGAGAACGCAGCCTATCCATTCACTAGAGAGCGGTGACATCGGTGAGAACGCAGCCTATCCATTCACTAGAGAGCGGTGACATCGCAGAGAATGCAGCCTATCCCTTCACTAGAGAGCGGTGACATCACTGAGAATGCAGCCTATCCGTTCACTAGAGAGCGGTGACATCACTGAGAATGCAGCCTATCCGTTCACTAGAGATCGATGACATCACTGAGAATGCAGCCTATCCATTCACTAGAGAGCGGTGACATCACTGAGAATGCAGCCTATCCATTCACTAGAGAGCGGTGACGTCACTGAGAATGCAGCCTATCCATTCACTAGAGAGCGATGACATCACTGAGAATGCAGCCTATCCATTCACTAGAGAGCAGTGACATGCCTGAGAATGCAGCCTATCCGTTCATTAGAGACCGGTGACGTCACTGAGAATGCAGCCTATCCATTCACTAGAGAGCGTTGACATCGCTGAGAATGCAGCCTATCCGTTCACTAGAGAGCAGTGACATCGCAGAGAATGCAGCCTATCCGTTCACTAGAGAGCGGTGACATCACTGAGAATGCAGCCTATCCATTCACTAGAGAGCGGTGACATCACTGAGAATGCAGCCTCTCCATTCACTAGAGAGCGGTGACATCACAGAGCATGCAGCCTATCCATTCACTAGAGACCGGTGACATCACTGAGAATGCAGCCTATCCATTCACTAGAGAGCGGTGACATCACCGAGAATGCAGCCTATCCATTCGCTAGAGAGCGGTGACATCACTGAAAATGCAGCCTATCCATTCACTAGAGAGCGGTGACATCACTGAGAATGCAGCCTCTCCATTCACTAGAGAGCGGTGACATCACAGAGCATGCAGCCTATCCATTCACTAGACTCCTTACATCTCTTAGAATGTATATTTTGGGATTTTTGTAGTTCTCTCTCTCTCTGTGGTTGTTGAGTATTACTTCTTCATTTGGACTGAATTAATCTCTTCTTACAAATTTCCACCATCATCCTCTAAAAAAAAAAGCTTCATAATCCATTAAAAATATGAGAAAGCGACTTTTATCATCACAACAGGAATTCATTAGGAAGGCCGCAGCTCGTGTTTCTCCCGGAAAATGGGAGCGCGTTCCCCCACTTACAATGGCGCACGGCCTCACCGGCGATTTTTTTTTGTTTTTTCAGAGGAGTGAGTATCGTGTTTCATAGGCTATTCCTTCCATTAAAAGCCAATTTCAGCGGAAAAAAGTCGCAGAATTGCCAGTTAATGAGTTCAGCCAGGGCAAGAGCTCGTAATTTAAAGGACGTCAGGGAAATTGATTTACACGGGCGGGTAAGTGGCATCTGCCCAGCGCTCTCTTCTCCCGAATTCAGGGAACAAACAAGCATCAGCGGTCATAAATTATTCAGAGGGCGCTGAGTACAAACAACGCGTCCGCCGCGCGCCCTCTTGCCCCCTCTCCAAATCACTTTAGCGTCTTCCGCTGGCATTGCCGAGTTATCTGTTCAAGCAGTAAGCAAACAGCGACCCATCAGCCTTCACTTCCTTCTCCTCCATTAAGCCGGCAGGTGGAATCGCTCCAGGCCCGTAAATCTCTCTCTTTTTCTGCCAAGCGTTCAGCCGCAGGCCCGCGGCGGTGATGAAACGCCGTGCGTCAGCTCGAAAGAAGCTCAATTAGAGGTTCGGTAGAAAAATACTTCGTCCCATTTACAGGGAGTCACCATTAGGCTGGCCAAGAAAATATTTTAATGGAGCCATTTGAGGGCCACTTGAGAGAGGACGGTCATTTGGTGTCATTGATCTCTGATGACACCGCGTACAAAAAAAATGTATCAAAATTCAACGTCTCGGAGGGATCTTTTACAAATCGCAATTGGGTAGCCCAGGGGCAGACTGACCATTTGGCACTGCCCAAGGGCCCAGGGTCAGTAGGGGGCCCCATGAAATGCCCCTGGTACCTTTTTCATAGGCTTTTTTGAGTTTGGGCAAGCACACAGGGGCCCCATGATCCCCTATTGCCCGGGGGCCCCATGAGTTGTCAATCCGCCCCTGGGGTAGCCAAATATCCACCACTGGGACCCCATCAGATGTAACGGGCAGCAAGTTTTTCCGAAGGCCTAAGATATTCATTTTCATAATGTGCTCCTCAGCTGCCATTAATTCAGCGTCAACCAGGGCTTTTTTTCGGCAGGAACGTGGGGGAACGCAGTTCCGGCACCTCCAGCACTGAATGTATGTAATGGCAAGGGGTGCTAGGGTGTGCTGGAGGGTTTAATGATGCTGGCTGCTGGGGGATCTATTGTCACTGGTAGGGATCTATTTTTGCATGGGTTTCTATTATTGCTGGGTAGGTCTATTGTTGCTTGGGGATCATTTGTTCCTGGGAGAGGTCTACTGTTGAGGGAGAGGTCTATTGTTGCTGGGGGATCATTTGTTCCTGGGAAAGGTCTACTGTTGAGGGGGAGGTCTACTGTTGCTGGCTGCTGTGAGAGCTGTTGTTGCTGCTGGGGGTCTATTGTTGCTGGGGTGGTATTTTGTTATGGGGCATCCATTGTTGCTGGGGGGAGTCTATTGTTGTGTGTGTGTGGGTCTGCTGTTGCTGGGGTGGGGTCTTTTGTTGCTGGAGGGGTCTACAGTTGCTGGGCTGGGGTTTATTGTTGCTGGGGTGGTATTTTGTTATGGGGCACCCATTGTTGCTGGGGGGGGTTTACTGTTGTGTGTGTGGGGGTCTACTGTTGCTGGGGTGGGGTCTATTGTTGCTGGAGGGGTCTACTGTTGATGGGCTGGGGTTTATTGTTGCTCACTGCAGGGGATCTTTTTTACTGTATTGCATGTTATCATACAAGTTACATACAAATTACTTAGTAGCACAAACTAATACTTGGTTCTGTATTCTCTAAAAGGGGTGGTACTGGGAGGTGGGTAGGGGGTGGAACCAAGATATGGTGCTCAGAGGTGGGTAGGGGGTGGAACCAAGGGACGGTGCTCAGAGGTGGGTAGGGGGTAGAACCAAGGGATGGTGCTCAGAGGTGGGTAGGGGGTAGAACCAAGGGACGGTGCTCAGAGGTGGGTAGGGGGTAGAACCAAGGGACGGTGCTCAGAGGTGGGTAGGGGTAGAACCAAGGGACGGTGCTCAGAGGTGGGTAGGGGGTAGAACCAAGGGACGGTGCTCAGAGGTGGGTCGGGGGTGGAACCAAGGGATTGTGCTCAGAGGTGGGTAGGGGGTAGAACCAAGGGATTGTGCTCAGAGGTGGTAGGGGGTAGAACCAAGGGACGGTGCTCAGAGGTGGGTAGGGGGTAGAACCAAGGGACGGTGCTCAGGAGGTGGGTAGGGGGTGGAACCAAGGGACGGTGCTCAGAGGTGGGTAGGGGGTGGAACCAAAGGACGGTGCTCAGAGGTGGGGTAGGGGGTGGAACCAAGGGACCGTGCTCAGAGGTGGGTAGGGGGTGGAACCAAGGGACGGTGCTCAGAGGTGGGTAGGGGTAGAACCAAGGGACGGTGCTCAGAGGTGGGTAGGGGGTGGAACCAAGAGATGGTGCTCAGAGGTGGGTAGGGGGTGGAACCAAGGGACCGTGCTCAGAGGTGGGTAGGGGGTGGAACCAAGGGACGGTGCTCAGAGGTGGGTAAGGGGTAGAACCAAGGGATGGTGCTCAGAGGACGGTAGGGGTGGAACCAAGGGACCATGCTCAGAGGTCAGTAGGGGTATAATCAACGGACAGTGCTCAGAGATGGGTAAGGGGTGCAACCAAGGGACAGTTCTTTGACCATCTCACGGAGCACTGTGTTCAATCCATCATCCGAAAATGGGAGGAGTACGGCACAACTGCCAACCTACCAAGACATGGCCATCCACCTAAAATGACAGGCTGGGCAAGGAGAGCATTCATCAGAGAAGCAGCCAAGAGGCCCATGGGAACTCTGGAGGAGCTGCAGAGATCCACAGCTCAGGTGGGAGAATCTGTCCTCAGGACAACTATTAGTCGTGCACTCCACAAATCTGGCCTTTATGGAAGAGTGACAAGAAGAAAGCCATTGTTGGAGGAAAGCCCTAAGAAGTCCTGCTTGCAGTTTGTGAGAAGCCATGTGGGGGACACAGCAAACATGTGGAAGACGGGGCTCTGGCCAGAGGAGACCAAAATTCAACTTTTTGGCCTAAAACCAAAACGCTATGTGTGAGAACTAACACTGCTCATCACCCTGAACACACCATCCCCACCGTGAAACATGGTGGTGGCAGCATCATGTGGTGGAGATGCTTTTCTTCCAGCAGGGACAGGGAAGCTGGTCAGAGTTGATGGGAAGATGGATGGAGCCAAATACAGGCAATCTTAGAAGAAAACCTGTTAGAGTCTGCAGAAGACTTGAGACCGGGGTGGAGGTTCCCGTTCCAGCAGGACAACAACCCGAAACATCCAGCCAGAGCTACAATGGAATGGTTCCGATCAAAGCATCTTCATGTGTTAGAATGGCCCAGTCACAGTCCAGACCCAAATCCAATGGAGTATCTGTGGCCAGACCTGAAAATTGCTGTTCAGACGCTCTCCATCCAACCTGACAGAGCTTGAGGGATTCTGCAAAGAAGAACGGGCAGAAATGTCCCTCTCTAGATGTGCAAAGAGACATCCCCAAAAAGACTTGCAGCTGGAATTGCAGCCAAAGGGGGTCCTACAAAGTATTGACCTCCGGGGGGGCGAATACAAATGCCGCCACACTTCTCACAGATTTATTTGTAAAAAATTCTGAAAAACATTTCTCATTTTTCCTTCCACTTCCACAATTATGGGCCACTTTGTGTCGGCCTATCCCATCCAATCCCTATAGATACATTGTAACATGACAACATGGGGGGGGATACATTGTAACATGAC